>NC_133335.1:167941684-168073497 GCF_042186555.1 Aquarana catesbeiana
CTGTGACAGACCTGCAATCTACTATTACTGCTCTATTACAAGAACTAAAGCCAGATATCCCTATTGAACGTTTAGAACTGGACAGAGTACACAGAGCCCTCACAGCCAAAAAGAAAGATGGACCCCCACGTGATATAATCACAAAATTTCATTATTACAGAACGAAAGAACAAATACTAATTGCTGCAAGAGAAAAAAAGGAACTTAATTTTCAAGGACACAATTATCAAATTTTTGCTGACCTATCCCAACTTACTATTACTAAAAGACGATCCATGAAACCCCAACTAATGGAACTGCAACGCCACAACATTATGTATCAATGGGGCTTCCCCTTTTCAGTCAGATTTAACCACCAAGGTACAATTTACAGAAGCAGATCAGCAGATGAACTACAACAAACCCTTTTAAAATTAAATCTGACAGAACCCACAAGCAGCAATTCTCCCACACGCAGAAGAATGGCATCATCTTCACCTTCAGGCAGCACCCAGAAAATTCCAGAACAAAATGGGAATCATCATTCTCACAAAAGAGGCCGTTATGCCACATCATCCATGGACCAAGAAGATTCAATGGACTGACATCCTAATTCCTGATATCTCTTCATTTATTATACTAAGAGATGGTTCTCTATAAAAAACCTGTATTTATAACTGAATGTAACTGCATTCTGATAGTCACACACTGTGTGGGATCATGTTACATTCCAGTTATATTTCTTATTGCTTCTGATTCATATAGCCTTAGAATATATAAGTGAAATAAGGAAATTCTTGTTCAGTTATATATAATCAGGTAATAACAATAGATTTATTACTTTTTAGAACAAATATGTTCAATAATCCAGAAGTAATGGAAGCTTTTTCTTTTTTTTTTTTCTTAAAACAAATATATTATTACCTAACTAGTTCCTAGAATTATGTTTTTGTTTATTCTAATCTGAAGCAATACAACCTCAATTTTATGAGTTAACATATCTAAACAGTTACATATGAATAAAATATGTAATTGTTTACTCTAAAAGGGTTAAAATCCCAAAATAATTCAAAATATCTTCATCAATACCAAAGTTATTAACAGTACCTTTCTAACTGAATTATTTAGCCTAGGGCAAGACTAACCATATACAACCACCCTGGAATAAATAATTTCAATAAAAACTATATTCTGCACTCCAATTAATGAAACATCATTTTGATGTCTTTTGACATAGCACCTCTCTCCTGTAAGCGGAAGATCCGTGTGGGGTACATTAGCCCTCCTCATTCTCCCAACCATATTATGTGGGAGTGTGACGAAGGCACTTATTCCCCTGAGAGAGATATTTATTCTCTTTCACGGGTAAATTGTGATTACTTGCAAAAAATAATTTATACAATGTATCATCTAATCTCATATGTTTTTTGTTTACTCTTTACTCCAGAATTCACTGGTTTCTTTTCTATCTTTTCATCTCTTCAGTCCACACAGGTTGATCTGCGCAGTCAGCTCTGCATAACAAAAAGTAAGTCAAAACTATTTGATCTGTTGCCATGGCACCACTGAATATACTTTCCCTGAATGTTCAGGGAATAAATATCCCTCAAAAAAGGACCAAAGCCTTCCGTACTTTCCATAACAAGAAGGCTCACATAGTATGCCTCCAAGAAACACACTTCACCAAAGATTCTACTCCAAAATATATTTCTCCTTTTTATCAACAAATTTACACGGCTTCTGCCTGTACCAAGCAAAGGGGAACTCTAATTGCATTTCACCGATCCACACCATTCACCTTATCAGAAATTAAAGACCCAGAAGGTAGATACCTGATACTCATGGGTTATATAATGGATACAGCAATCACGGTGATTTCCTACTACGCTCCTAACAAACAACCTACACCATTCCTCTCACATATATTACAAGTGATTAATACACACAAAATAGGAACAGTGATAATGTGTGGGGATTCGAACCAGGTCCTCCTCCCATTTCTAGATAAATCACCTTTTACACCATCCAAAATAACCTCTAGATTACCTTTTTCTCAACTTCTTTCCAAATACAATCTGGTAGATTCGTGGAGAGAAAGTAACCCAATGAAAAAGAAATTCACTTATTTCTCGCACCCTCATCAAACCTTCACCAGAATAGATCATATTTTTTCTAACAATAGGAATGATACCAGAAATTATTGCATCAGATATAATTCCGATTCCGTGGTCTGACCATAATGCAGTATACACTACTATAGCCTCAGCCATACCAAAAGCGCATGACCCAACGTGGTACTTACCGGATATAATGCTCAAACACCCACTACATCAGATGGCCATTGAACAAGCTTTAAAGGAATACATATCAATTAATAATACAACAGACATCTCCCCAATAACACTGTGGGAAGCTCATAAGCCTGTCTTGCGTGGTACAATACAAAGACAAATGGCACTATTTAAACGGGAACGCAAAAATCTAGCAAAAAAACTAGAACTCAATTTTAATGCAGCCTACATATCATTCCAAGATAATCCATCTCAGAGTACAAAATCTCATCTGGAAAAATCTAGATTGGAATACGATCTATTTCTCACTGAGTCAGTTGATAAATCCCTCAAACGCTCCAAACACAATTTCTACATGAATACAAACAAACCAGGTACATATTTGGCTCGGGCATTAAATTCAACTAACAAATCTTTCAAACCAATACGTTTGAAATTATCAAAAAATGTTTATACTTGTAATCCAGTTAAAATAGTCCATAAATTTCACTCACATCTCGCAACTTTATACAAGACAAACAATGAATTTAATCCTACAGAGGCTGAATCCTTCTTCTCAAAAATAACCTTACCTGAGTTATCTCAGAATCAAAAAAGCAGTTTGGATGAGCCTATAACTATAGATGAAGTTGCTAACGCCATAAAAGACCTAAAACTTAACAAAAGACCAGGCCCAGATGGCTACTCCGGCTTTATACTATAAAACATTCTCAGAAATACTCTCTCCCATTCTCACTGAAACTTTTAACAAACTTCTAGATGGACACTCTTTTCGGCAAGAAACACTAATGGCAATTGTTTGTATGATCCCAAAACCCCTTTCTGATGATACTTCCTGTGTGAATTATCGGCCTATCTCTCTGTTAAACCTTGATATTAAATTATTAGCAAAAATAATAGCAAAACGCCTCAATAGCATTATAGGAAAATTAATACATAGAGATCAAGTAGGCTTCATGCCAAATAGACAGGCAGGCGATAATATACGCAGGGCAGTGTTATTGGCACATATTGCTAAAAAACGGAAAATCCCTTTATGTTTTCTATCTCTCGATATTAAGAGGGCATTTGACACAGTATCCTGGCAATATATGCAATATTCATTACAAAAATGGGGTTTTGAACCCCTCTTTTTAACATGGATCAAAGCATTATATAATAAACCCAAAGCCTATATAAAATATGCTGGATACAAATCTGATGCCTTTAATATCGAAAGAGGTACCCGACAGGGTTGCCCATTATCTCCCTTATTATTTGCCCTTATACTCGAACCCATGGCCCAATACATCAGAACAAACCAAACTATAACTGGCATTGAAGTAGGAGGTATTACACACAAATTATGTATATTTGCAGACGATATATTACTTTTTCTATCATCACCACAGGTCTCTGGTCCTAACTTAATACCAGCTCTTGATGGATTTGCAGCCCTATCCGGCCTTATGATTAATCCTAAGAAATGCCTAGTGCTTAATATTTCACTCACAAACATGGAATTGATCCCGGCTAGGGCTGCACTCCCATTCACATGGGCAGAAAAATCAATCCCATATCTTGGAATTCATTTAACAGCATCTCATTCTGACTTATTCTCAACCAATTATCCTCCTGTATTAAGACAGATCACAAATCTAATAAAACAATGGTCGCAACTTCCTTTATCCTGGATAGGGAAGATTAATGCAATCAAAATGACTAATCTACCCAAATTGCTTTATCTATTCAGAGTCCTCCCTATTTCAATTCCTTCCTATTTTTTGAGAATAGTACAAAAAAGAGCAACTTCGTTTATATGGGGCTCTTCTAAACCACGTATACCTATACACACACTACATCTTCCCAAAAATAAAGGAGGCCTGGGATACCCTAATTTTACTAACTACTACAGAGCAGCACATTTGGCCAGTCTGTCCAAATACCATGCAAAACAGGAAATCCCATTATGGGTATTTATAGAGGCTTCAGAAAATGACCCTCTATTAATATCAAACTTATTATGGCTTGATCCTAAAGACCGCTTTAAAATTCATAATCCCATAACTAAACACTTCTTATCTCTCTGGGATAAACTAAAAACCAAATATCAGTTACAATCTCCACACAATCCTCTCCTTTCTTTTATCAGAAATCCGGCCTTTTATCCGGCATGGATCTACCCAAATTCTTTTAAAGCTTGGACAACATCAGGCATTCAGACACTAAATGACTTCATAGCATCTAAATCATTCCTTTCATTCCCATCGCTTAGAGAAAAATATGATCTACCAAACTCTGAGATATTTAGATATCTCCAAATCAAAAATTTCTATACACCATTCCTAAAGGGGGATACACCATTATCCCAATTATCCATTTTTGAATCAATCTGTACAAAAGATCCATTTGCTAAAGGTACAATTTCATCACTTTATAATCAATTATATGGAGTAGCAAATCTTAATAGACCCTCTTACGTTCAGAGGTGGGAGGAGGACCTGGGATGAACTTTAGAAGACACGGACTGGTCTAACATATGGCTCACATCTAAGTCATCTTCACCCAACATCTTAGCACTGGAGACAAATTATAAAGTCCTAACTCGCTGGTACCTTGTACCCGCTAGAGTGGCAAAATATTCACCTAATACCTCAGCTCTTTGTTTTCGAGGATGCCCAGAAATAGGCACACATTTACACATATGGTGGACGTGCCCAGTAATCCAAACCTTCTGGAAGGAAGTCTTCGTGATTGCATCTAAAATATTTAAAAAAATAATACAACCAGATCCATATATAACTTTACTAAATCTAAAACCGGAATGGTTAACACTCCCTCAATTCAAACTTATGATCCAACTAATAACGGCTGCAAAACAAACAGTGACCAAGGCATGGAAATCTCCTACATTGGTACTAGCAGAAACAATTCACAGAATGAATAATACAATGTCCCATGCTAAGATGGTAGCCATCGATCAAAATCAAATTCCAAAATTTGAAAAACTTTGGCATCCTTGGATAAAACAACAGTTCCTGTCAAACTTCAATGACTCTGTCCTGTTGCCATGGTAACAGATTAAATGACTTACAGAGACACCCATTCTAAGGCTTCAAAGAGAACTAAAAAGAATAATAAACTGACGAGCGGGACAACCTTGTGGACCATACCTCTACCTTTCTACCCTTTTTCTTCTTTCTCTTTCCTTTTCTCCACCTTACGATTAAAGCTCATTATCAGAATTTATTTGACCTATATACACTCTACCTGTAAACAATATGTATAGTAGGTATAAATCATTTAAATACCTACAAAAGTAACTAAGGAAATGATATATATCTTTAATTTAGGTTTACGTGAACCCAATGTTTAATATTTGAAATTTCATGATATTTACCTATATAAACCCTACTGTAAAACAATGAGCTTACTTTATAGATCCTTGTAAACTTACTTTATGTATCTTTATAATATTGTATACTCAATAAACTTCTTTTGACAAGGAAAGTGCACCTCAACTTTTCAAAATGGTTGGGCATCTGTTAGCCTTTGTGGATGCTTAGGCAGCTTGCATCTCTAAAGCTTGTATGCAGAAGGTGGTTTACAGGGGCTACAAGAAAAAATTCTACTTCCAGCCCCCCACCCTCTGTTTCTCACTCCAACCTTTGTGTCACTACACAGACTGGCAGATCTCTTCTGAATGTAGGTGTCATTCCCCCAGTTTCTGTGGTAGATATGTTTCAATGGTTTTACTCCAAATTCTTCCAAAACTCAAAGGGGGCATGTGAATAATCTTGGAATCCTCCCCTTCCTATAGCTAAGTATGGACCAGCGTTTGGCTCTCAGCACTGTCAAGGGTCAGGTTTCTGCTTTTGCTGTCTGGTGTCAGAGACCATTGGCCCCTCATTGCTCCTCACCCCTGATGATGCCGATTGGTGGTGAAACATGTCAGGCAGGACCTAGCCGGTAACATCACACGTATTCCAAGATCGATGTCTTGGCCTTTGTAACACTGTGTGCTCTGGTTTCTTTTGATTTTTGTGAGTACCGATCAGTTTTTAATAAAAGCAAGTTTTTTGGTGTAACATTATTGCAGCTCCATTTGGCTTCTGTTTGGAGGGATATTGAAAAGCTGAGGTTGTGAGAAAGGGTTTGCTTCCTACCTAGTATATCATGGTTTCTGGAGGTCGGATGCACGATAACAACTTAGCCAGCGTTGATTTAAAGCATACACACAAATGCATAATGATCTCTGCATCAAGCTAAATTGATTTGGTTAGAGGCTGAATATTTGTGGTGGAGGAAGCACTGGGAAACACTTGCGTGCTGAGTGGTTTTCACAAGAGTCATTAGAATGTACAGAAGAGTCATGATGTTAGTACATCTGGAAAGTATTCACAGTACTTCACTTTTTCCACTTTTTGGTTATGTTATTTATAGCCTTATTCCAAAATATATTAAATTAATTATTTTTCTCAAACTTCTACAAACAATACACCATAATGATGTGAAATAAGTTTGTTTTAAATCTTTGCAACTTTACTGAAAATGAAAAAAGTGTACATAAATATTTACAGCCTTTGCCACTCAAAACTGTCAACTCTGTGAATGTCCTTGAGTGGCCCAGCCAGAGCCCAGACTTGAACCCGATTGAACATCTCATGGAGAGATCTGAAAACGACTGTGCACCGACGCTCCCCATCCAACCTGATGGAGCTTGAAAGGTCCTGCAAACTAGAGTGGGAGAAACTGCCCAAATATAGGTGTGCCAAGCTTGTAGCTCATACTCAAAAAGACTTGAGGCTGTAATTGGTGCCTAAGGTGCTTCAAGAAAGTATTGAGCAAAGGCTGTGAATATTTATGTACGTGTGATTTTTTGGGGTTTTTTTTATTTTTAATAAATTTGCAAAGATTTCAAACAAATTTCTATCACATTGTCATTATAGGATATTGTTTGTGTAATTTTGAGGAAAATAATTATTTGAATCCATTTTGGAATAAGGCTGTAACATAACAAAATGTGGAAAAAGTGAAGCGCTGTGAATACTTTCCGGATGCACTGTACTGTATATGGACTGAGCACTCTTTTATTGAGTACTTCTATGGACTTTCATTTAATCTATTTATATATTGGATATTTTGATGCACTTTGCACCGTGTTTTTTCTTCTGTTTGCAGATGATACAGGTTTTTTTTACTGATTGCTATGGTTTACATGTTGAGAATCTTTGCACCTGATGAATTCTGGTAGCACACCTATATATAGAATAACATAGTGTATGGTTTAGTATTCAAACCAATTGGTTGCTGCACCTTTACTATACATTTTAATATTTTTTTTCACTAAGCGCAAAATACCTTTTTTATTGGTCCCTCATTACTTAAGACCTTTGCAGAGGAAGTATCCTGTATAGCCTCCGTGATTAAGATCCCACGGAGTCCCCGGGAAACAATTTGGTTCTCTTTGTGCTTTGAAAACTGTTAATTTAACGGTCATTTCCCCACATCCCTCTCACTATGCTTAGCCACAAAGTGGAGGGGGTTCTAGCCATCACCTCTGTAAGGCAAGCATTTGAACTGGTAAATGTATCCCGTTTTGATTTTTAGATAGGGACAAGATGGTTTTGAGGCCTAGGATTTCCTTCTTACCTAAGGTAGTCTATGCTTTTCACCTCAACCAGGAAATTGTTCTTCCATCCCTCTGTCTGGCTCCAGTCCAACGAAATTTCACTCCATTGTCTGGACATTTTTCAGGCTGTGCGAATCTATCCCTCAGCAGCTACAGTGAGGGGAAAAAAGTATTTGATCCCCTGCTGATTTTGTATGTTTGCCCACTGACAAAGAAATGATCAGTCTATAATTTTAATGGTAGGTTTATTTTAACAGCGAGAGACAGAACAAAAATATCCAGAAAAATACATTTAAATAAAGTTATAAACTGATTTGCATTATAAGTAAAATAAGTATTTGTTCCCTTATCAATCAGCAAGATTTCTGGCTCCCAGGTGTCTTCTATACAGGTAATAAACAGATTAGGAGCACTTTTTAAAGGAAGTGCTCCTAATCTAAGCTTATTACCTGTATAGAAGACATCTGTCCACAGAAGCAATCAATCAGATTCCAATCTCTCCATCATGGCCAAGACCAAAGAGCTGTCCAAGAATGTCAAGGACAAGGTTGTAGACCTACACAAGGCTGGAATGGACTACAAGACCATCACCAAGCAGCTTGGTAAGAGGGTGACAACAGTTGGTGCGATTATTCGCAAATGGAAGAAACACGAAATAACTGTCAATCTCCCTCGGTCTGGGGCTCCATGCAAGATCTCACCTCGTGGAGTTTCAATGATCATGACAATGGTGAGGAATCAGCCCAGAACTACACGGGAGAATCTTGTCAATGATCTCAAGGCAGCTGAGACCATAGTCACCAAGAAAACAATTGGTAACACACTACGCTGTGAAGAACTGAAATCCCCCTGCTCAAGAAAGCACATATTCAAGTCCATCTGAAGTTTTCTTTTTTTTTTAAATTCTTTATTTTATTTTTTTCAGAAGAAACTTATACACACACACACAATAGTCTCTCCCATGGCACTCAGAAGTATAGTCATTTTATACATAAGAAAAACTTACGTTTTCCATGGGGTACCATCAGATTGTAGAAGAATAGGGAGGTTCTGTATGACACATCACCACTCTTTGAACGGCAAATACCGTATTTTATATAGAAAGGAAAATAGCGTGGATCACTTTGATCCCGGGGTCAAGCGACCCAAACGAGAGAACAAGAGAAGAAGAAAAAGAAGTCTTCCATTGCCCTTATCTCTGACACCTTTCTCAACCACATGGCCACCAATGGGGGCTGCAACTCTTCGCCACCGTGATCAGGAGAGGGACAATTGATTTCTTATAGACTTTGGTGGGAATCTCGTGGTGATGAAGAAGAAAGAATTCAGGGGTCTCAGGTATCTCTCGGTCTGTGAATTTTTGCACTATGCAACGTACTTCCGTCCAGAAAGGACGGAGGGTTCGACAGGACCAAAAGACATGGAGCAGTGAGCCGGTCTCCTCTCCACATCTCCAACACAGGTTGGTACTCTGAGGGAACATCTGATGTATTTTTTCCGGGGTGTAGTACCACCGGGCTAGTAGCTTGTATCCCGCCTCTTGATGTCTGGCGCATATGGATATCTTATGAGCAAAAAGAAAGAGCCGATCTATTTGTTTCTCTGTACTTTTCACCCCTAGGTCCCGCTCCCACTTGGATATGTAAGGAGGTCTGGAGTCCTGGGGTTGAGCAAGTAGTAGTTGGTAAGTCAGGGAGATAGCATGTCTCAGCGGAGTTTGTTCCACGCACATCAGTTCAAAGGGGACTAATTGCCTCTCAAACAACTCAGGCGGGGGCAGAGAGCCAATAAAATGAGTAAGTTGAATCTTTTGCCAAAACGATAAACCCACCAGGGCTTGATCCTCTGTGATTTGTTGCCTGTTCTTCCACTGGCCGTTGGTAAGAAAATGTCTTGCTTGAGATCGCTCAACCTCCATCAGCTGCAAGAATCTGGGGTCTTCAAGACCTGGAGCAAAAGCTGGGTTTCCAATAATGGGAGTGAGTGGGGACGGAAGCGGTGCGACCAAAAAAAAAAAAAAAATCGCAGAAAACTTTGCGGACCGTTTGCCGCGTTTCCCCCACCGTCGGGTGTTTAATTATTTGGTTAGGCATGGGCTTATGACACCAAGGCAACGATTCCAGTCTGGTTCCTGTTAAGGCATATTCTATTTACACCCACTGCTTCAAGGTACTATGCCGGCACCAGTCTAGTACCCTGGTTAGATGGCATGCCATTAGGTAGAGATTAGCATCCGGTAGGGCAATACCCCCTCTTAGCTTAGGTATTCGAAGGGTGGTCTGGGCCAAGTGTGGTGATTTTTGAGCCCAAACGAACCTGACAAAGGTTTTGTTGACCGCTTTAAGGAAGGAAGCGGGAATACGTACAGGGAGAGCCTGGAAGTGGTACAGTAACCGAGGCATAATGTTCATTTTAATTATGGCACAACGTCCAAACCAGGAAAACATTCCCTTCTGCCAGGTCTGGAGATCCTTTTTTATATCTGTTAAGAGGGGAGGGAAGTTGAGAGAGAAGATCTCTTCTATTCTGCTTGGCAAATAAGTGCCCAAGTATTTAATGTGGGATGAGGCCAATTTAAAAGGGAAATCTACTCTAATCAACCCAGCTAAGGGTGGTGGCAGAGCGATCTCCAGAACCTCGGATTTCTGGTAATTAATGCGGAAAAAAGACAGTTTTTCGTACGTCTTCAGTTCTGCAAGCAGATTTGGGATGGATGTCAATGGGCTGGTCAGGAAGAAAAGCAGATCGTCTGCAAAGGCTGCTATTTTTGGGGAAAGGGTAGCATTCAATCTAAGCCCCTTGATATTCGGGTTATCTCTGATAAATCTTAGGAAAGGTTCGAGGGTCAGGATAAATATCAGAGGCGATAGGGGACACCCCTGTCTTGTCCCATTTGTTATCAGAAATGGTGAAGAAAGGTGGCCATTCACCTTGACCTGTGCCGAAGGGCAGGAGTAAATTGCTTGCACCCAGTTCATCATGCGCTCTCTGAGACCCAAACTCCAGAGGGTTTCGAAGAGAAAGGGCCAGATTACCCTGTCAAACGCTTTCTACGCATCCGCTGACAGGAGCACCATCGGGGTTTTCAGTTACCGTGCCGCATATAATAGGTGGATTGCTTTAGTTGTGTTATCACGCGCCTCCCTCGAGGGCACAAGTCCCACTTGGTCGGAGTGAATCAATTGGGGGATCAGGTCTATCAGCCGAATGGAGAGACCATCTCAAGTTTTCTAATGAACATCTGAATGATTCAGAGGAGAACTGGGTGAAAGTGTTGTGGTCAGCTGAGACCAAAAACCAAGCTCTTTGGCATCAACTCAAATGGCCGTTTTTGAAGGAGGAGGAATGCAGCCTATGACCCCAAGAACACCATCCCCACCGTCAAACATGGAGGTGGAAACATTATGCTTTGGGGGGGGTTTTCTGCTAAGGGGACAAGACAACTTCATCACATCAAAGGGACTATGGATGGCTGGGGAAGCCGCTGGCAATGTTGTCACTCCTCATTGACAACATTGCCAGCGGCTTCCTGGGCTGCCGCTCCGTCCTCCCGCAGAGACAGGCTGTGTACCGTCCTGGCCTCCCCGCCAGACTGCGTTGTGTTTGGAGGCATCTCCGGGGAATCACTGACTGTTCCCTTCCCCCTCTTCTATCAGGAATCACATCTGTCTGTTCTATATACCGCTCCTAAATGTAAGTTGATACTTTGTTTTTATATTGGTGAATAAATGATTTTACTTAGTGGCGCTCCTCTCTCTCTTTTTTACCTGGATGGATCTGAGTTTGACTTCTCTCAACAAGAAGAGCTGCCTTTCGTGAATCTGGCCACACAAATTCCTACAAAAAAAGAAAAGTTTTATTCCAGTGTTTTGTTTTACCTATGACTTATCCTCCAGGGATCCTCTCCTGCTTTATAGACTGTTTCGCGGCTCCTGTCCAAGACTTCCAATACCGTCCTGATTACACCGTGATTGATCCAGCTTTTAGACTTTATAATTTCATTAACTTTTATAGTCATTTGCCTTATAGCCTCTGAGCGCCAGTTTATTTGTTTTCATTGTCAATGCCCTGGCTGAAGGAAGGAGGTTCTCACCCAAGATTTGACGGTACATGGCCCCACCCATCCATAGTCCCTTTGATGTGATGAAGTTGTCTTGTGCCCTTAGCAGAAAAACCCCCCCAAAGCATAATGTTTCCACCTCCATGTTTGACGGTGGGGATGGTGTTCTTGGGGTCATAGGCTGCATTCCTCCTCCTTCAAAAACAGCCAGTTGAGTTGATGCCAAAGAGCTCGGTTTTTGGTCTCAGCTGACCACAACACTTTCACCCAGTTCTCCTCTGAATCATTCAGATCACTCCTCATTGACAACATTGCCAGCGGCTTCCTGGGCTGCCGCTCCGTCCTCCTGCAGAGACAGGCTGTGTACCTTCCTGGCCTCCCCGCCAGACTGTGTTGTGTTTGGAGGCATCCCCGGGGAATCACCGACTGTTCCCTTCCCCCTCTTCTATCAGGAATCACATCTGTCTGTTCTATATACCGCTCCTAAATGTAAGTTGATACTTTGTTTTTATATTGGTGAATAAATGATTTTACTTAGTGGCGCTCCTCTCTCTCTTTTTTACCTGGAGGGCATTGAAAATGGGTTGTGGATGGTTATTCCAGCATGACAATGACCCAAATCACACGGCCAAAGCAACAAAGGATGGAACAAGAATAGGGTTGCTATCGGTGCCGATACCAAGCATTTGCATGAGTACTTGTACAAATGCTCAGTTACTTAAGTCCTCTCCCTGTAAAGGAATACAGGGAGATCGGTGCCTGTGACTGCCAGCCCTGATCAACCAGACTGACCCCTGTGTCCTCCGCCGGTCCCCCTCTGTGCTCTCCCTCCGGTCCCCCCCCTTGTCCCGGATATGTCAGGATGGAGAGCGGAGAAAAGAGACAGTAAATGTCTTTTAACGGCTTCTTCCTTTTCTGTCCATTCATAACTGAGCAGAGTAAACGGTGTTTATGATGCTTCTGTTTATGAATGAACAGAAGCCTCTGTCTCCTGTCCATTCATCTTCAGTGCAGCTGAGGCTGCAGACAAAGTGACTGGGGAATGTGTGTCCTCAATCCTTTTCCCTGTCTCAAAAGGGGAGATGTCAGGTGTCTCTTTAGACCCCTGATATCTCAAAGCCCCCTAACAGGGCTGATAAAAAAAATAAAGAATTGCAAATAAAAAATATAATCCCATAGAAAATATGTGGAGAGATATGAAGGTTTTAGTTAAACATCAGCCTTGAAACCTTAATGACTTGGAGAGGATCTGCAAAGAGGCATGGGACAAAATCCCTCCTGAGATGTGTGCAAACCTGGTGGCCAACTACAAAAAAAGTCTGACGTCTATGATTGCCAACAAGGGTTTTGTCACCAAGTACTAAGTCATGTTTTGCGAAGGGGTCAAATACTTTTTTCACTCATTCAAATGAAAATCAATTTATAAAATTTTTGAAATTAGTTTTTCTGGATTTTTTAAGTTGTTATTCTGTCTCTCACTGTAAAATATAAACTTACCATTAAAATTATAGACTGATCATTTCTTTGTCAGTGGGCAAACGTACAAAATCAGCAGGGGATCAAATATTTTTTTTTTTCCCCCTCACTATACTTCTTTCAGGTTCTACCCTTCTACCGGTGTTAGCAGTGTACATTGCGGCCTTATCTTATGCAAACCTCGGGCCTAAGGTCCTTCAGGCTGCTCTGTGAAATGCATGCATTCCTTAGTTTTTTCAGACCTCTTAGCATTTTGTTTGCCACGTTGCGCACCACTCTGCTGGGCTGTTTTGGATGACCCAAAAAGTGAAAGACTTTCAGTATCCCTCAATGGATGAGAAATGTTTTTTTTGTACTCAATGTAATGAAGATTTATTGTCATGCTTTTGTGACTGCTTTGCTACTAATTTGAGGCATGCTGGTAGTAAGGGGTTATCCTGGGCTGCCCTACAGTATTTTTATTTTTTTGTTCAACTGCCAGTGTTCAAACCTCCTGTAGGCAGCAGTATAAACGAGGGTTAAAGACTTCCTGTGTCCTTCTATAATCCAAGAAAAAGATTCTATGGGAAGTACAAAAATCCTATATAACGGTGCTGTGAAGTATCAGGTGATAGCCCGGATTAAACAAGACTAGTACTTGCACTGTAGATTCATAAATTGGATAAAGTCTTTAGGATACAATCCAAATATAGTGTGCTTCTTATAACAGTGATATTTACCACAGAGCTTTAAAATGAATACACCAGATACTGAGTGCGAAATAAACAATACGCTAATTGTTGGCAATAGCACTCAGACTTAAAGCTGCTGAGATGGAAAAGGACAGCATGCCTTGAGCTGCAATCTTCTTACAGGTGAATGTCCTTTTTTGAAGAGTGTTGATAGGATCACCCACCTCTACCAGGGATAGATATATGTGGTTGCAGCCGTCTTTACATAGCACATGAATCCCACCCACTGTTACATTGCCAATTACACATTCTTTACTCTCCCACTCAAAGAGGAAAACTCCCTAAAAGGGCATATTAAAAAAAAAAAAAAAAGCCTTTAATTTTATTTTTATTGTCTTTAAAGTGAACCTGTCATCTACCAGGGAAAACTAAGGTTGATTAACATCCCCTCCTCCCTAGCAGTACATATTTTTCTCTTTTTTGCTTTCCTGCTGCTTCACTAAGACCTGATTGGGCAAAACACATTAGAGGGGGTGGTCCAAGGGCAGGGACTGTCACTTCTATAGAATGCATTAAGGTGAAATACCTTAAAGGAGTTGTAAAGGCAGGTGGTTTTTTTTTATCTTAACCCCTTCCCGCTGACCGTACGCAGATATGCGTACTCAGCTTTCCGGGGTTATACCGGGATGATGCCCGCAGCTGCAGGCATCATCCCGGTACCGTTGTTCACAGCGCGCGATCAGCTACCCGAGTATAACAACCGATGCGGCTAAAAGCCGCTCGGCTGTTATACCGGAGGAGCGGGAGGGGACATCCCCCCCCCCCCTCCCGCCGCTCTTACCGGGCCTCCCGTGCGATCGGGAGCCCCGGTGTCCAATCGTGTGCCTTCGGCCGCTGGGGGCGGGCTGGAACGAAGCTGGGGGCGGCTTCGTTCCAGCCTTCTCGTTGTAAAACGCGGAAGTGACGTCATGACGTCACTTCCCGTTTACTCAGCTGTCAATGGTGCCGAATTAAAAAAAAAATACAGTATTCAGAATCGCCGTTTTCGGCGATCTGAATACTTTGAAGTGCAAAGGAGGGATCGGGGGTCTTTTAGACCCCCGATCCCTCCATAAAAAGAGTACCTGTCACGACCTATTACTGTCACAAGGGATGTTTACATTCCTTGTGACAGCAATAAAAGTAAAAAAAAAAAAAAAAAATTTTTTTAAACACAAATTATAAAGTAAAAAAATAAATAAAAAAAATTAAAAATTTTTAAAGCGCCCCCCCCCCCCGCGAAACGAAGAAAACGCATACGGAAGTCGCGCCCGCATATGTAAACGGTGTTCAAATCACACATGTGAGGTATCGCCGCGATCGTCAGAGCGAGAGCAATAATTCTAGCCCTAGACCTCCTCTGTAACTCTAACCTGGTAACCGTAAAAAAAAATTTAAAGCGTCGCCTATGGAAATTCATAGGTACAGTAGTTTGTCGCCATTCCACGAGTGCATTCAATTATAAAGGGTGACATGTTTGGTATCTATTTACTCGGCGTAACATCATCTTTCACATTATACAAAAAAATTGGGGTAACTTTACTGTTTGGATTTTTTAAAATGCATGAAAGTGTCCCTTTTCCAAAAATTTGCGTTTAAAACACCGCTGCACAAATACCGTGTGATATAAACTATTGCAACAATCTCCATTTTATTCTCTAGATTCTCTGCTAAAAAAATATATATAATGTTTGGGAACTCTAAGTAATTTTCTAGCAAAAAGTATGGATTTTAACTTGTAAACACCAAATTTCAAAAATAGGCTTAGTCATGAAAGGGTTAATTAATGCATTCTATGCATTAAGATAAAAAACTTTGTGTGTAGCAGCCTTCCCCAGCACTCTCCTCCTGATTGGCTGAGACACAGCAGCGATGCCATTGGATCCCACGGCTGTCAAAGTTAGTTAGCCAATCAGGGAAGAGAGCGGGTGGGGCCAAGGTTCAGTGTCTGAATGGACACAGGGAGCTGTGACTCGGCTTGGGTGCCCCAAAGAAAGCTGCTACCTGTGGGGGCACTCGTCAAGAGGGAGGGGCCAGGATCACAGAAGAGGGACCTGAGAACAGGAGGATCTGGACTGCTCTGTGCAAAACCATCTGCACAGGGGTGACAAGTATAACATGTTTGTTATTTATTTTTATTTTTTTTTAGGGCTGCGGAAATTAATGATTAATTCCTCGATTAATCGTTCATTTTTTTGATCGGTAGGCTGCCTGCTCTGGGTCCGCTTTGGGCCAAGCTGTGGCTGCAGTGCTCCGCTCCCTCCCCTATATGTCATACACAGTCTGCGGCATCTCCCGCTGTGCGTCTCCGAGCTGAATGTGAAAACTTTGGCCGCGCTGTGAGAAAAGTCCCGCCCTCCTCCTAGATCAGCTCGTGTGAAAGACGCAGTGTTGTCTATCACACGAGCTGATCTAGGAGGAGGGCGGGACTTTTCTCACAGCACGGCCAAAGTTCTCACACTCAGCTCCGAGACACACAGCGGGAGATACCCGCAGACTGTATAATCCAGGCACAGGCACTGACTACAGTGAGGCTGCGATTATGGGCACGGCGAGGCTGCGATTATGGGCACGGCGAGGCTGCGATTATGGGCACGGCGAGGCTGCGATTATGGGCACGGCGAGGCTGCGATTATGGGCACGGCGAGGCTGCGATTATAGGCACGGCGAGGCTGCGATTATGGGCACGGCGAGGCTGCAATTATGGGCACGGCGAGGCTGCGATTATGGGCACGGCGAGGCTGCGATTATGGGCACGGCGAGGCTGCGATTATGGGCACGGTGAGGCTGCGATTATGGGCACGGTGAGGCTGCGATTATGGGCACGGTGAGGCTGCGATTATGGGCACGGTGAGGCTGCAATTATGGACACGGTAAGTCTGAGATTATGGTCATGGTAAGGCTGCGATTATAGGCAAGGTGAGGCTGAGATTATGGGCACGGTAAGGCTGAGATTATGACGTGTGACCTCCTAGCCATGCCCCGCTATGTCTGGCTTCGGCCGTTGCCATAACAACGGTGCTAAATAAGCTAAAAGTAGTTGGACCTGTATAGAGGTCGACCGATATGGGTTTTTCTCTGGCCGATGCCAAAGCCGATATTTAGAAATCGTGGTGGCCGATGGCCGATATATGATGCAGATTTTTTTTGGGCCGATATATTAGGCCGATTTCTTTTTTTTTTTTCCCTTCATCTCATAAAATCTAACAGTTAGACCCCTTTCACACTGGGGCGTTTTTCAGGCGCTTTTGGGCTAAAAATAGCGCCTGTAAAACGGCTCCCCTGCAGTCTGTGTGAAAGCTGGAGTGCTTTCAAACTGAGGCGATGCGCTGGCAGGATGTTAAAAAAAAAAAAAGTCCTGCAAGCAGCATCTTTGGAGCGGTGCATACCACTGCTCCACCACTCCTGCCCATTGAAATGAATGCGCACCGCTGCCGAAGCACCTGCAAAGCGTTTCGGCAGCAGCGCTTCAGGGGCGCATTTAACCCCTTCTTCGGCCGCTAGCTGGGTTATAAGCCGAATAGCGCCGCTAAAATGACGGTAAAGCGCCGCTAAAACTAACAGCGTTTTACCGTCAACGCATGCCCGCTCCAGTGTGTAAGCAGCCTTAAGTAATAAGTGATACAGAAAATTTTTTATATTTAAACATTTATTAAACAAAACAAACCTCCAATCAGTTCACTTGTATGTATAATTTAGATTAAAAAAAAATAACTATATCTTAAATATTAAATACACAAAAACAGGTAATCAAAACTTTTGGACGAAAAAAAAGGGCTAACTTTACTGCTTTTTTTTTTTTATTTCATTAGTGTATTTTTTCAAAAAAAATTGCGTTTGAAAGACCGCTGCGCAAATACCGTGTGACATAAAATATTGCAACAACCGCTATTTTATTCCCTAGGGTCTCTGCTAGAAAAAATATATATAATGTTTGGGGGTTCTAAGTGATTTTCTAGCAGAAAATACAGGATTTTTACCTGTAAGCAACAAGTGTCAGAAAAGATATAGGCCTCTTTCACATGGACGATCCGTATGTCCGTTTTTCATCCTTCCGTTTTCGGATGAAAAACGGACATACATTCATCCCTATGGAGCGTCGGATGTCAGCGGTGACATGTCCGCTGACATCCGACCCCGCTCCGATCCGAAAAGTGTAACGGAGGAAAAACCTACTTTTCCATCTGTTTTCGGATCGGATCGGGTGACGACGGACACTACGGTCCGTCGTCATTCGATCCCCCCATAGGGGAGAGCGGCGCTCTGACAGGTCCGTCGCTGCAAAGTGTGCAGCGATGCACCTGTCATCTTCCTGCTCAGCAGGGATCGGCGGAGCGATCCCCGCTGAGCCAGCGGATGTTCACGGGGCGGATCATCACTGATCCGCCCCGTGAGAAAGAGGCCTTAGTCTTTAAATGGTTAAACTGAGAACTTCTCCACGGAGTTCAGTCTATTGATAAAAGAACCTGAAAGAGATACAATGTATCTTCTTATCAGACTTGGCAGGCTGCCCAGAGGAGGAGAGAAGAAAACTTCAGACAACTTGCATTAACTTCTATTACAGAAGTCATTTGCAAGTCCCGCTGAAGGTATAATCGGCTTTTTTTATCAGCACAATCGGCCGATGCCGATTAAGTAAAAAAAGCCAAATATCTGCCGATATATCGGTCGACCTCTAGACCTGTATGTGTGTTATAATTAATCGAAATTAGTCGATTTATCGATTTAAAAAAAAAAAAAAAAAAAAAAAATCGATCAAACATGAAAATTTGAATCAGTTTTTTTTTTTTTTTTTTTAAACAAGACACTACAACCATTTTAAGCAATTTTCTTTCCTTTAACCGCAGGTAGAAGGAAAGAAAAATGACTTTATTCCCCCATCAGCACATCTCCCACTGTGCTATTGCATTCAGACAGTGGGAGGTTTCCCTGCCGTCAGAATACAGAGATTTCTGTCCGGCAGCAGTAATTTTATGGGGAAAAAATGCGACAGGCTGGTTATACTAAAGTTGATTAGTAGATCGACTTCAGTAAAACCAGCCTGGCCATACATGGATCAAAATTTTGGCCTGTTCATCAATCAAACTATGGCCAGGTTTGGAAACGGGAAAGGAGGGCTCTGCTGACTATACTTCCCTTCCCCACAGGAACAACCATAATTTGGGTTTCAAAAGGGAGCAGACCTACAGCCAACATATAGAAGGTGCATTTTAGGGAGAACAGGGTAACCAATCAGAATTGGACCAAGTGCTATATGTTAAATAAAATTAAAAACATTTTAAAAAATCAACGATACTGTAGTTCTTTTCTAAAGCGGCTGTAAACCCTTACATATGCCCAAGGAAGTGACAGGCCTCCGGTGATGCAGAGATGAAACAAATTCCCTTACACAAGTTGTACCCGTTTATCTGCTGTCTTCTAAATCTGTTCAAAGTCCAGATTTTATAAAGCTTGTTTGAGCATTCAGAAAAAAGGTAGGGGGCGGGGGAGCTGAAATTACTATCTGCAAAGCTCAGTGGAGAGAGCTTTGACAGCTGATTGGAGGGAAGTGACACCCCACCTTTTCCCAGCACACAGGAACAGAGCTGAGACTGTCAAACAGCCGGAGCTCCCTCCCAACACCTTTCTCTTGGAGTCAGAAAAAGGTGTGAGAAGTGATTCATGCTGAGAGCAGAGGAATGAAGAAGCAGACAGAAGTGACACAGTGTTCCTAATTGAGAAAGTATATATAGAGGGATATGCTTTGTTCCTATTTCATGTCTGAGGTTTACAACAGCTTTAAAGAACACCTTCATTTAATGAAAAAGTTAGTAAAGAATTCTACATTGCAGGAACAATAATGTGCACATATTTAAATGCAGTATTAGGAGTAAACCTCTTGAATCTGCTGATGCAGCCCCCTCTATCTAGTGATAAAGACATAGCCCCTGCCATTCACACAATGCATTACTGAAAGCCAAGCTGGAGTACCCAAGTTTATGACACTACAGGGATTCCCATGTACCTTTTATTTAGCACTAGGTAATAAGGTGCCCTAATGCTGGAGATGGATTCTCAAAGCTCTAACAGAGTCTCATACTGCCCCCACCTGGCATCAACATTGAGGTTTCTTTCTACCTCTCAGTCTCAGCACTGCCAGGCAAGGAGAGGCCAGAAACTAGGACAGTTCTGTGCACTCCTAAGCTGCTCAGTGATCTGGGCATATGTGGGATCTGCTGCAGAGGCAAGCAGGAAACAGCTCTTCAGTGACACGGTCCCAGTGGGTGGCAAATAAACAGTGACCCACAAAGCATTTAAACATGTGCCACCAGGGGCTCGCAGTCCGATTTAGAAAGCTAGAATTGCTCTTGCTATAAGACCCCTTTCACACTGGGGTGGCGGGGCTGTTAGCCGTAAAGCGCCGCTAGTTTTAGCGTCACTTTACCGCCTTCTTTGCGCAACTTTTTGGCCGTTAGCGGGGCGCTTTTAGCCCCCGCTAGCAGCCGAAAAAAGTGCTGCCTATTCATTCCAATGGGCAGGGGAGGTGTAGGAGCACTGTATACGCCCCAAAGATGCTGCTTGCAGGACTTTTTTTTTCCCGTCCCGCAAGCGCGCCGCCCCAGTGTGAAAGCACTCAGGCTTTCACACTGGGAAGGCATAAGGTGCTTTACAGGCGCTATTTTTAGCAGTAAAACGCCTGAAAACTGCCTCAGTGTGAATGGGGTCTTAGACTACATAGTTATGGTAAACTGGTGACCGATTCTTTATTGTGTTCAATAATACAACACACCGCAGTTAGATTTAACCACTTGCCGCCCACCATATAGCAAAATGACGTTGGCAAAGTGGTTGTGTTATCCTGATCGGATGTCATATGGCGTGGTCAGGATAACAAGCAGCCGCTAGCCCCGTGTCACTAAAAGCTGAAAATTGGCCTGGGCAGGAAGGTGCGAAAGTGCCCTGTATTGAAGTGGTTAAAAGATTTATACAGGACTTGTTGGTGGATTGCATGGTCTTCTCAGCCACCCATGTTTGAGAACAGAAGAAGCTAGAGTTAAAAAAAAAATGATGCCCAAGGGCCCTTTCACACTGGGGCGGCGTCGGCGGTAAAGCTTAAGGCGTAAAGTCGGTATTTGGTCGCTAGCGGGGCGGTTTTACCACCCCGCTAGCGGCCGAGTAAGGGTTAAAAACCATTGCAAAGCGCCTCTGCAGAGGCGCTTTGCCGGCGGTATAGCCGTGCTGTCCCATTGATTTCAATGGGCAGGAGCAGTGAAGGAGCGGTATATACTCCGCTCCTTCAACGCTCCGAAGATGCTGCTAGCAGTTATTTTTTTCCTGTCCTGCTAGTGCACCGCTCCAGTGTGAAAGGCCCGAGGGCTTTCACACTGGAGCGGTGCGCTAGCAGGACGGGAAAAAAATTCCTGCTAGCAGCATCTTCGGAGCGTTGAAGGAGTGGAGTATATACCGCTCCTGCCCATTGAAATCAAGACATAGCAGCGGCACTTTCGGGTCGGTTTGCAGGCGCTATTATTAGCGCAATAGCGCCTGCAAACCTCCCCAAATGTGAAAGGGCCCTTAGATTTAGGGCCCTTTAGAAAAGAATACCTGAAACATCTTCTGAGCACTTTTAAAAAGGAAACTCCTCATCCACCATATGGAAGCATTCTGTGCAAAAAGTTGCAAAAGAAATGCTGTAAAATAGAAATGATTTTAAAAATAGATTTTAAATTGTTAATTCTTAATTCACAAAATGCAAAGCGAGCAGCAGAAGAAAAAGCTAAATCAAATCAATATTTGGTGCGACTACCCTTTGGCTTCCAACCGGTGTCAATTCTTACACTTGTACAATCAGGTATTTGGAGGATTAGAATCAGGTGTATGATTAACCAGTTATACCACGCTGGAGCTAACGATCATCAGTTTCTTGTGTGGGATAAAACACAGTCATTAACTGAAACAGCTGTGTAGGAGGCCTAAAACTGGGTGAGAAACTGCCAAACTCTGCTACTAAGGTGAGGTTGTGGATGACAGTTTCATTTCAAAGGTCATGCACCATGGCAAGACTGAGCACAGCAACAAGATACAATCGGCAAAGTCTCTCCCAGGCAAAAATGTCAAAGCAGACTGTGGTGTTTATTTACTAAAAGTGCACTTGGAAGTGCAGTCACTGTAGATCCGAGGGGGACATGCAAGGAAAATAAAAAACAGCATTTTAGATTGCACATGATTGGATGATAAAATCAGCAGAGCTTCGACTCATTTCAGATCTACCCCTTATATTAAGAGCGACTGCACTTCCAAGTGAACTTTCAGTGCAAAGTGGATTTACCTTTCGTAAACAACCCCCAATGATTTCAAGATGTTCTGGTAAAGTTCTTTTGTAGAAGCACAAAGACTCAATAAGGTGATCTCCTCTATAATACACCCGGACCAAATCAGGCTTTATCCCCCAAAAATCCACCACCATAAACCTCCGCAGACTCTTCCTTACCTTCAAGTTCAGCCAGATAATATGGGGGACAGAGCTCTACTGTCGCTGGATGCCCCTAAAGCATTTGACAGCATAGGAGTGGCAATACCTATGGGTGGTTATGGGCAAGTTTGGCTTCGCAGACATGTTTTTATCCTGGGTCAAACTGCTCTACAGCTCCCCACAAGCGGTCATCAGGGAGGCAGGACACATTTCCCCACCCTTTAGGCTCCATAGGGGGACACAACAGGGCTGCCCGTTGTCCCCGCTACTGTTTGCGGTGGCAATTGAGCCAATGGCTGCCCTGATCAGGTCTAACACGCAGGTTCAGGGATTTAGGTATAGGGAACTACAAGAGAAAAAAAAAAGAAAATCATGCTATACACAGATGACACAATGCTGCTTTTGGGAGACACCTCTGAATCCCTGAGGACAGCGATGTCAGTCATAGTTCAGTTTGGGAAGTATTCTGGGCTGGTGATCAACTGGACTAAGTCCTCCCTAATGGTATTGGATGCAGACCCAGATGCCCAGGATGTTGCAGCACTCCATATACCGTTAACTTCTAGCTTCAAATACCTAGGAATTCAGATCACCCCGAAAATACTAGAGTATATTACTCTTAAATCTGTCACCACTACTGGGACCAGTTTGCGCCAGAATTAAAGCCTGGTCAAGACTTAAAATGTCATTAGTAGGAAGAGTCAACCTTATTAAGATTATTTTCATGCCCCAGCTCTTTTATATATTACATAATACCCCCATGGTGATTCCCCTTAAAAGATTTTGAATAATTAACTCCATTTTTAGGTCCTTCCTGTGACAGGACAGGCCCCCCAGAGTCAAGCTGGAACAATTCCAGAAACCCAAAGATGAGGGAGGCCTAGCTTTGCAAAATCCATGGCTTTATTACATTGCAGCACAGCTGCAGCACATTGCCCGAGCCCTTATCCCGCTTGACGGGGAGGGGGAAGGACACACCGAGGCAGACCCCATTAGAACTTTGATGGGCCATGCCACGGGGACTCCAGACGTAGCTGGGGGCTTAGAGGCCCTGGCTTATGCAAAGTCTAATAAGAGATTCCCCACTTATGCCCTAGTCCAAAAAGTTTGACAGTTGTAGGCAGTAGAAGGCTTTACTAAATTCAGCCCTATATGGAACAACAGGTACTACCCGGAATTAAAGTTACTGACGTCCGGGGCTCAGTGGAGGAAGCACGGAGTCACACACCTACGTCACATTTTCATGGCAGGGAAACTGGGTACCTTTTCCGATTTGAGGAAGTGATTTCAGCTCCCCAGGACGATGCACTTCTATTATTTACAATTACAACGCGCCATCAGGGTTCAATCAAATGGGACTCCGTGGACTCTATCCCCGACCCCCATATTCCACTACATGGAGGAGGTGAGCAGCCGTAAAGGCTTTATCTCTAACTGCTACTCAGGATATTCCTGACAGAGTTTCCCTTAAAGACGACAGCTAAGTGGGAGAATGACGGGGGCGCCCTCGAGGGAGGGCAGTGGAAAGAGGCGTTTCAGGTAGTACGAATGGCGATACTAAATGTAGCACAGCGACTATCTCAGTTGCACATTATACTAAGGGTACACTACACGTCTGCCAAGCTGGCCAGAATGGGAGCAAGATCTGACTCGGAGTGCCCGAGATGCGCAATACCATTAACAATGCCTTTTCAGTTTCCATCCCGACCGACCCCAAAACCATGCCTCCTGGGAATTCTAGAGGACCTCCCTCTGGAGGATAACTTCAAACCACCCATTGCAAGGGCCCTGTTCCAGGCACGCCTGCTCATTCTCCGTAGGTGGAAGGCATCTGAGCCACCTACGATTAGAGGGAACGTCCGGACAAATTTGATGCTCAGTGGTCACCTTGGCTGATCTTGCCGGGCCTGGCCCCGGTGGACCTTACTCTAGATAGATTGCTGGGTTGCTAGATCATAAAAGGTACCACACAGGGTCTTGGCGATGGGCCAAGAAGGGAGCAGCGGGCCTAGAGGTGTAGAGGCTACATTAATAACAAAATGCAAGCTGAGATTATGTTGTATTAGACGGTTTAGACGGTGGTGTGGAGGTGTTAATAATTACGGCATATAAACAGTGATGCTGGAACTGGAATTTATCAACATGTTTGTATACTGTGTTTGGTTTTTTCAATAAAACTTTTTTTCTGAGGAAAAAAAGAAGAAGCACAAAAGAAAAGGGGCAACATTAAGGACCATAGGTGCAGTGATCGGCTTAGGAAACAATGCAGTAGATGAGACACATCATCTTTAATTCCCTTCAACATCAGAAGATGTCCAGCAGTGCTATCAGCACAAAACTGATGGAAACCAGCAAGACATCTACTGAAGTCTGGCCAGGAGTGGTCTTCATGAAGAATTGAGGCCAAAAAAGCCATACCTCCGATGTGGAAACAAGTCTAAACGACTCAGCTATGCACAAAAACATAGGAACTGGGGTGCAGAAAAATGGCAGCAGGTGCTCTGGACTGAGGAGTCAAAACTTTCAATTTTTGGCTGTAGCAGGAGGCAGTTTGTTCACCAAGGGCTGGAGAGTGGTCCAATAATGAGTGTCTGCAAGGGGCTGCATTCCTGGAACTGTAGTTCGAGGTTTGGTTAGGATCAATGGTGTCCTCAATGCTAATAAATGCAGGCTGATACTTATCCATCGTGCAATACCATCAGAGAGGCGTTTGATTGGCTCAAATTTTATTCTGCAGCAGGACAACCACACCAAACATACAGCCATCATTAAGAGCCATCTTCAGTGTAAAGAACAATGAGTCATGGAAGTGATGGCTTGTCCCTCATAGCCCTGATCTCAACATCAAGTCTGTCTGGGATTACATTGAAGAGACAGGAGAATTTGAGGCAGCCTACATCCTACATCCACAGAAGATCTGTGGTTAGTTTCCAAAGATGTTTGGAACAACCTACCTGCACAATTCCCAAAAAGTGTATGCAAGTGTACCTAGAAGAACTGATGCTGCTTTGAAGCCAAATGATAGTCACACCAAGTACCCATTTGATTTAGATTTTTCTTCTGTTCGCTCCCTTCCTGCAGTTGTATTTTATTTTGATCAGTATAAACAATGAAAACATTATTGAAAGCATTTTTTTTTCATTTCTTCACACCTGCCTAAAACATTTGTCAATATTAGATTTATTTTCCCATTATTTGTACTTGTGACAATAAACCAGAGACTCCTCAAAATTCTTAAGCAGAGGCATCTTTAATTAAACAATCCTGCATTTTTTTTTCCAAACATTAAATTAGCAAAGAAAAAAAAAAAAAAAAAATTGTAAAAAAATTGTCTCACAGCACTATACACACACATCAGAAGCACCAGCACTCAATTTTACAGCATTTTGGTTTAGAATTATCCGTTGCCAGCATTTAAATACTGTACATCTGCCAGAAGCAGGGTGTATAGGTTCATTCATTAGAATTTTTATCCCCTTCGGCCCTGAGATCAATTTCACCATGTCCAGGATATGCAGATAGGCAACAATGCCATTAGGAAAATGTATCAGGTATTGTCTGATAAAGTGCACAATAACCCCACACAGCAGAAAGGGGAAAGGATTCCGTGCTGAAGACAATTTGACACAGAGGATCTCTCAAATGAGGTGAAATTATATAAGAGCCCCACATAGAACAGAATTGTATGGAGAGTGACTAGGGAAGTGTAAAGTAGCGTTTCTTAACTCCAGTCCTCTTTGGTGGCTAAATTGTGCAGATTTCTTACAGAATTACAGGTGGTATAACAGGTATTTTTAATTGAAAAAGGCAACATGTCCATCATTTTAGCAGCAGGTATAAGATGTCTGCGATTATCTTTGATAGAGAAGTTTGAATTGTTGACAGATTTACTGCGAACTCACTAAACCTCCTAATGTAACCATGCAGACCAACAGCTAATAAATAGACTAAGGAATTTACTACATACTTTCTTTGTCAGTGCCAATCTGAGCCCTCTCCGATCTGCTATACATAGAGTGACTTGCTAAATGTTACTATCTGCATAAGAACAGTAAGCATGGCCAGACCTGCTGATTGATTGCTCAGGCAACGGGCATTGTATTGTGCAATGGGGTGGGTAAGTGTGGCTTCTCCACTACACAGATCTATTGGAACTTTAGGAGAGGACTGGGTGGCACTATGGGCACAGATTTTGCATGTGTATCATTAGTGAGCACATGTTTGCTTTTAATAGTTACTAATTAGGAAAGCAACCAAAGACCACAATTAAGAAACGCTCATCACTAGAGTTTAATGTTCCTCTACTGATGTTGCTGCTGCCTGTTAGCATTAAATGTCTCCTCCTAAAGAAACATTTAATACACTCATATTTGCAGCAGTAGGAGCAACAAAAAGGACCAACTGGGAAAGGTCAATGGGTCCATTTTGCAGCAAAACTCTGCTGGTAAGTAAAGCACCACATACAAAGGTTCCTTAATCACATTCCATCCAAAACTCTATTTGACAAAATTCTCAAAAGGTCAGTCCACTCAAAACAGATATTTCACTTCTGAGCAGAGACTAACAAGTTGATTCGCCGGCTCGTTGCATACATCTGTTGAGGACCCCAGAGGAAAGATCTCTGTACCCGACTTTCGACATCCACATCTATATTTTGGCCATTATAAGCCAGTTATATTGGGTAGTGCAGATAAAGGAACTAAAGCAGGCAGCTCGATCCAACAGAGTACCTCAGAAATGTAAAGGGACCAATGCAATTTTTCCCTGTATCCCATATAATAGTACCCGCATATAAAGGCTGTTGTCATCTCTACTCCCTTACTTCTATCACACTGAAAACTCAGTGTAAGAAAATCAGCTTTGCCTTCAAAATGTAGGATTTCCAGGCTGTGTGTGTTTGGTCCGCCTGGATGCAATGACATCATCTCTTCGTTCCCAACTGGCTGGATTTTTTTTTTTTTTGGCCAAGCTCAGGCAAGAGAAAACAAAATACAGCCTAGGGAAGGGGTGACATGAAGGACGCTAAAAAGGTAAAAAGAGGTAAAGTCGATTTTTACGCAGGGATTTTACAGCTATTATTCCGGGATTACTAGAGAGCGCTTACAACAGCCTCCATGCACAAGCAGTGTTAGATGGAATATCAAGAGGAATGGCACAAGTCTCTTTAAGGAGATTATATGCAATACAACCTATTAGTATCTACCCAAAACTGAAACATGCGGCTTAATGGTGCCTCAGGGAGAGAGGGGTTAAAAATGCGGCTTAAATAAAAATACAGCGCATTCTATACATGTATTAAATAACATCACACAGCCTATGTCTAAAAGGCTCATATATTACTCATGCTCACCTTTTTGCACCTGTTTTGTGTAATCTAGACCCTTAAGTGTTACAGACACAAGGATAATTCATGAATCATAAGGAAACAAAGAAAAGCGGCAGCAGCAAATCCCTCTAATATAAAGATTCACATTTGAAAGGAAAATAAGGGGATGTAAACATGCCTAAATGTAAGGCAGACCATAATAAAGGGCAGGCAAGAGTTAAGAACACATTGGCCTGCACTGTCTCCATTGTTCATGGCAGTGTTATATTCATAAATGCAGCTACAGTTTGCTTCATGTAGTGATCGTCTCTAATCCTTAGCTATGTCATTGATAGACCTGATGTAGCTCCCAAGTCCAAATATAACATACTAATAGACAGTCTTTTAAAATATTAAACAGAGCGGTGCCCATTGATTAACTTCGAAGACATGAAGATACAGAACAGGCTAATGTGCCAAACTAAGTATTTAAAACAGAAGCATTTAACCATTCACTAACACAGGCAAGTTGCCCAATTTCACAGAGGATAAAAGGGTTAATTTATTTAACTTTATAATATATTACTGCTAGTATATCAAACCTTAAAAGCGCAGTTTAGTTCTTGGAGACATTATATGGGTTTACAATTATCAGTAGAAGAGAACAAAGCTTATTCACTGAAAATTGGCCATGTCTTTACAATGCTTGCCATTGACACAACGATGGGCCAAGTGATTCTCAGTAAGCTTAGGACATTCATTCTCACAATCGCTAGTACAGGCTGTTCAAGACACACTTGCGATAATGAAATTACATCATCTATTTGAGATGCAAAAAGAACAATGCAAGATTCTCATTCACTGAAGAGTTGCATGCCCAGATAACACTTCTTCAGAAGAGCTATAACCACCCATATCTGTCCTGACAACTAGCACAGTTGTTTCAATGAAAGGGCTTAACCTTCTAATCAAAATACCTTTAAATAAGGGTAGATACAAGAGTGGCTACACTGCTAATTTTGCAACTCTTGAATGATCTGGGTCTAAGACATTATGCAGAGGTAAGGGATAGTTTTTCATGAGCAATTAATGATACAATTCTCTGCCCTGTAGCAGCTAGGCAGCCCCAGACATTATGCCAGGAGCAGATAATCTGGGCAGACTAAATTAAGGGAACAGCAGAGCATACAGCATAACGTCAGCCATTATTTATTCGGTTACAATCTTGTTTGGTCTCACAGCAGACACTGTGGTTAAGAAGTCTTATGTTACTCCAGACTTTTGTATTATTGGCCTCACCAGGCAATGAAAGATGGGGAAAAGAGAATGTGTAGGATGAAGTGTGTGGGGGAGTTGAAGAAAGTCCCACAATGCACCTGGTCTCTACAACGGTAATGTAAGCCTGGCCCCACGGGGCTCCAAGAAGCCGGCTTCCAAGAGAGCAGCTTTGTATTGCGCTAGAACACCTTGGATGCTTTTCACAAAGCCCTTAGACAAGGGAAACAACGGGAAGCCAATGTCAGGGTATCCTCGTTTGTCAGGCAGAAAACTACGATAGCTCTTCCTGCGTTTCTTTGGTTTTACACTGGGCTGCATTCCTCCAGTTGCCCCTCGTGGTTCCTCTGCAGGGCTACAGGTGTTACTTGAGGCCCCCTTACCCATGCTCTCTAAGTCAGAACACTGAGGAGCCTCTCCAGGTGACAGGGTGGAGGCTCCGCATCCAGAGTCATCCAAATCCTTAGAACTTAGGGAAGGCTCTGGTGTGGTTTCTTGCTCAGAGGGGCTGTACGGTACAATGCAAGGGTGCTCCTGGCCATTAGACAACTCGCTTCCCTTTTCTACCATAGAATTGGTTTCTAGCCAGGTCTCTATCCTGTGAACTAAACGCCAGCCATTGCTTTGAAAGTGCTCCATGATCTCCTGTTGGAAGACTTCCACAGGTCTCCTCAGCAATTGTATCATAGATTGTACAACTCTGATCAGAGCCATCTCATTGTAGCAACGACTGTTTTCATAACCTTCTTGCAGCCCGCGGTCACTGTCAAAGCCAGCCTCATTGTAATACGGCTCATTTACCAGTATAAGGCCTACAGAGAAAAGAAAACACAAGAAGCCAAGATTAAAGAAAAACATACATCGAGGAAAAAAGGTAATGGTTGCCATTGGTGGTCTTGTCCTACAAATTCACATTGTTTAGCTGTCTTCTGCTCCATACCTTCTAATTGACCAGAGTAAGCATGCATTTATTGATGTCAGAATGCCTGATTGGCTTACATGCTCTTAGAAAGCTTTGAAACCAGTGGATCAGAATTAACATTACAATGACAGGGAACTAGCATTTTTGAAATGAGAATCCTGCAGTGGCAGCTTATGTATTTTCTCAGTAGACGTTAAAAAACGAAACTCCAGGCTATGAAAGTGGTTTTAACTGCCAAAGGATTTGTTTTTCTGTCAAGTTCTGAGGTTTACAGTGCTCAGCCTTTTATGGCAGGAGAGGGGACCTGATCTTTCTCTGCAGTTTCCCATTCACTTACAGATTTCCTCTACACCCCAACCCTGTGACTGGACAGTGAAAAGAGAAGCAGCAGACAGATAACCACCTCTGTACAGCTCTGCTCTCTCCTCATATCAGCATACACTTTACAATGAAGCACACCTGAAAGGTGCCTTGTGCTGCTCCCCCGCCCTCTCTGTGCTCTGCCATAAAGGGACTACAAGAGGCTGATACCAATTCAAACTCAGGTACCCACACTGCCTACATTTTACAGAATACGTTTAAAGATGTATAAATGTTAACAGAGTTGCATTAACCTGTGCATTTTATATCTGTCTGGCGTTCAGCTTTAAGCACAATATGGCAAAATGTTTGAATCTCACTGCAAAAAATGACACACATCAAGTAAACTCACCTTGTATGGATATTAGTACCTGGAGAAGGCTGGATTTGCTTGTCCATCTCTCAGTTCCCTAATGAGAAAAAAAAATTAATTAAGCAGATTAGATTTTCAGTTTTACCAAAAGATGTATATAATTAAAGCGGTTGTAAAGGCTAAAGGATTTTACCCTAATCCATTCTCTGCATTAGGGTAAGAAAAAAAAAAACCAAAACAAAAAAAAAAAACAAAAAACACAACAATGTTTTGCTCCCCCCCCCAAAATATTTACCTGAGCCTGATCTAAATCAGGAGGAACTGTGTCCAAAAAGAGCAAATTCGCTGTCTCTCTCTCTCCTCATTGGCTCCCTCTGCTGTCAATCACAGCCTGTGAGGAGAGAGTGGGGGCAGGGGTGACCTTGATTTCTGTGCCTTTAGACACATGCAGTGCAGCTCAGGATCAAGTCCGCAGGTGTATCACCATAGGAAGCAGCTTCCTATGGTGGCACACTGAGAAGAGGAGGTGCCAGGAGCACCAGCAGGGGACCCAGGTAGAGGAGGATCGGGGCTGCTCTGTTTAAAACCACTATACAAAGCACACAAACATAAGACTTTTTGGCATTTTTAAAAAACTGCCTTAACAGTCACTTTAAGGGTAAAAGAGAAAAAGCAAAGCTGATAACTCAGTTCTGGGTGTAAGTCTGATGCTTAGAATATATGCAGCCATATGGAAACATTCTGAGACCCATACATATTCTGGACTTCCTAGTTTGTCACCAGGAATGCTAGCTCACCAGTTGCTACAAATATTTGTAATGACAGTACAGCTTTCTGGAACAAACAGTAGGGCTAATTGGAAGGGGGTATATGGGCTTTGCAGCGCTAGAACCTAAACATTTATTAAATGCGGGCTAACATTTCTTATATGGTAATGACTGAAGACTTATTATGGCAGCCAAGAGCTGCCATAAGAGCTCATTTTTAACCTGCATGCAAGCTCAAAAAGAAAAACTGAACTGGCAACCATACCTTGTAGGTAGAAAATTCAAAACCTTTATTTTCCTAAAACAAAGCTCATACATAAGGAATCCCATGTATAAAATTTTGGCAGTTGAACTAGCAATTTTTGAAACAGTAACTAAGAACAGAGGGATCCATTAAAGCCAAGAATAAAGCAAGGATGACCAATATGCTTCGCTAAAACCAAGAAAATTAAAGGTGACCAGTAACATTTTTAAAAAGGTACAATATGTGATGAAATGGGAGCCTGGGCTTCGTTACCTATGTATAGCAGGATAGCTCATATTTATAACTTGCAACCAGTAGGCAGAATGGTCCAAACAAGAGCATGAGCTTTCTGGTGTTATTCATACACAAGTATGCAAAACGTGCCGAGCTATAAAGTCTCATAGATGTATAATAAACCTATATCCAAAATGCAACTAAAATATTACTTAAATCATCGTAAATAAATGCGGAAACCATCTAAACCAAGTTAAAAAATAAGATCAGACAAAAAAAAACAAAAAACAAACAAAAAAAAAAAACAGTGTTTGTTCTCTTTAAGCACAGATGAATGGTAGTAAGTGAACACTCATGAAAGTGGATATAATTACCTTGCCTATCCAGGTGCCCAGCAGACTGACACACACCTTCCCATTATCATATAGGTTTGGGTTGAGTCTCCCACTGCACTGAGAAAGGTAGCGGAAGAGCGGAGGCACAGCTGGGTAGATATTGGGCAGCTGAATATCAAACAGAAATAGGCCATCCTCATATGGAGTACGTGTGGGTCCTTTGATAAATGCTGAGAAGAGGTCCTAAAAAGGACAAATAAAAGAAACCAGGTGCTTTAACGATTAGCTTTAAAACTACACACAGAAACTTTCACTAATGCCCCGTACACACGATCAGACTTTGTTCGGACATTCCGACAACAAAATCCTAGGATTTTTTCCGACGGATGTTGGCTCAAACTTGTCTTGCATACACACGGTCACACAAAGTTGTCGGAAAATCCGATCGTTCTAAACGCGGTGACGTAAAACACATACGTCGGGACTATAAACGGGGCAGTGGCCAATAGCTTTCATCTCTTTATTTATTCTGAGCATGCGTGGCACTTTGTCCTTCGGATTTGTGTACACACGGATTTTGTTGTCGGAAAATTTTATATCCTGCTCTCAAACTTTGTGTGTCGGAAAATCTGATGGAAAATGTGTGATGGAGCCCACACACGGTCGGAATTTCCGACAACAAGGTCCTATCACACATTTTCCGTCGGAAAATCCGACCGTGTGTACGGGGCATAAGAGTATGATAATATTCACCAATCCATGCCGATAATATATATGACTAAAAAAATATTCTGGTGGTTTACCTGAAGTGATAGTGAGTTTAGTGAGCAGCACAGTGCTTGAGGTCGGTGTTACTTTCCCTCAGATGCACTTGTTGTTAAATTTGTAACTTTGTAATATGATAACGACCCCAAACACACCTCTAAGACGATCACTGCCTTGCTAAAGAAGCTGAGGGTAAAGGTGATGGACTGGCCAAGCATGTCTCCAGACCTAAATCCCATTTAGCATCTGTGGGACATCCTCAAAATGGAAGGTGAAGGAGCACAAGGTCTCCAACAACCATCAGCTCCACGATGGCGTCATGGAGGAGTGGAAGAGGACTCCAGTGGCAACCTGTGACGCTCTGGTGAACTTGATGCCCAAGAGGGTTAAGGCAGTGCTGGAAAATAAACGGTGGCCACACAAAATAGACACTTTGGGCCCAATTTGGACATTTTCACTTAGGGGTGTACTCACTTTTGTTGCCAGCAGTTTTGACATTAATGGCTGCGTGTTGTGTCATTGAGGGGACAGCAAATTTACACCATTATACAAGCTGTACACTCACTACATTGTAGCAAAGTGTAATTTCTTCAGTGTTGTCACATGAAAAGATATAATAAAATATTTACAAAAATGTGAGGGGTGTACTCACTTTTGTGAGATACTGTAATCTCTACTTTCAGGACAGATTCTCTACATTAACAAAAAACAGTACTTTGTTCATTTGAGGAAATGCAACAGATTCACTTATGGGCAGGAAAGTTAAATTGTCTGTAACCATAATAATAAAAAAAAAGAAGAAAAACAAAAAACATATGGACCCTGTTCCTTTAAGCATGTTATACAGCACAGGACTTGTGCTTTGTATTTTGGCCCCCTGTATCACCTGAAAATACCTGGCTGATTCTGCCTGGTTCTTCCCTCCCCCTGTAAACTAAACACAGTTTACCATGGCTGCTGAACCCTAACACCGTGGTCAGTTTATGTGCCTCTGAGCCCTGCTCTGTCCTCTCTACCCCGTCCTCTCCCCCACTGCCTGTCAGCTAGTATCCTGGCCAATCGCTTCCCTCCTGCAAAAATGATTGATTTCTTGCTCTAATCCCCTCTGTTCTATTACATTATGTGCCCCCGTGCATGAGGTTTATCAAAAATATGCTGCTTCATACATAATTTCAGAACGCCGCTTGGTGCTCACGTGAGCACCCGCAGCTCTCCTTCCGTCCTCCGGGCTGACGCCAGCTGGGTATTCTCAGCTCCACCCACTGTAAAAAGCGGCACGGGGAAATAATGTAATAGAAAAGAGGGGATTGCAATTAGAAGAAAATTAGAAGAAAAGTGGCTTAACAGCCACTTTAAGGACCACACACTTGCCCTTCTTCACCTTCTCTAGCAGTTTGTTGACCAACAGGAGTTAAACTTAGTATCTCCAGGTATGGAGGCCTGCATGACCTTCTCAAAATGCAATGACTGAAGCCTGAATGGCTAATTGCCAGGCCAAGTGGTGTCACATGGTGGGGGAGGGTTCTGGTGTGGTAGGCTGGAATAGTGATTTTGTGAGTCTGGCTCCAGCAGGCAAACGAGTAGATGGGGGAGCCCATGAAAGGCAAGTATTGTCCATTTCCTTTACCATACCTGCTCTAAAGCCAACAAAATGTTTTTTTTTTCCTTTCAGTTTTTGATAGACTTGGGAAGAGTAAATCATTTTGATCAAGTTCACTTTGCTGTGACCTCACTGGGAAGATTCCAACTTGCTTCCTGTCCAGGTGACAGTGGGAAGAAAGACAGGAGGGGTTGCCAAAAGAACAGACAAAAATGATAGAGGTTCTAATAAAAAAAAAAAATAAATAAAAAAGGGAGGAAAGTTCACCACTGGACAGCAAAAACAGGTCAAGAAGAAAAAGTATACTGGTAACAAAGGAAAGGACTTACCATTCTATCTTCAAATGTTTTCACCATGATACCATCAGGGAGGGATGTAGCAAGCAGAGCCATCTCCTTACGGACAGTGCTAAAGAACTTCTTAGCTTCAGGGGCCTGGAATTCCAGTTTTTTAAAACTATGGCTCTCTGGGGAAAGCAGAGAGATATACATCAGGCACTTCGATTTCCACATCACTAACTCTAGTGCCCTTCATTTCAGATACTAGATTCAATTTCATAACATGATTAACATGAACCAAAACTAGTGTCAGAAAATAGAGTGACTTAGGGTACCATGTCCATCCCACTGAAACCCTAAAGAACTGCAGCAACAAATGGAAATTCAAGAAGAAATATGTATGTATGTTTGGATGTATATGTATAAGGATTTTCACTCTGAAAAACAGTTCAAGATCCAGGTCGGAGTAGAGCTGCTGACGAGCTCTTGTGCCATTCGATACGCCACAGCCTATATTAATGTTCCCAAGTCCTAATACACCGCTTTCTTCCTAAGAAGCCCTGTTGAAGACTGTGTGCTTTGGCTCCACAAAACATGCTGACTTTGTGTACATTTTTAAAATTAAAAGAAGCTTTTATCTGGACTTTGTCATCACAATGTGGTGTTTCAATTCTAGCTCTACTCAATCGAGTGATTATGGAACACTTTGAAGCACAGAAGCGGTCAAGCCCATCTTTCAGACATTCTATACTTGTATGGAAACTTTCAAGGTTCCAGCACTATTCATCCACTCTCCAAAGTTCCATCTCTAGGTTAATGGAAGCTGCACATTTGGTGCAATAGTGAGTCCCATTTGTATCCTAAAAGGGTCTCTATAATATATTTTGCTGTACATCCCTTTAAAGAGCCAGTGAAAAAAAAACAAAAAAACAAAACAAAAAACAAAAAAAGGATGATGCACTGATCAACTTATTTCTTGTTGTAGGCCAACAGGTCAGTCCTACCCAGTTGTCTTTTGCTTAAGTGAAGAGTTCATCCCACTGTCCTCATGTCCACAACAAAGAGACTAATTGGTTTGTAGTCTAAAATGAGCATTAGGAGGTCCAATTACCCTCCTCAACATAACACAGGAAAGCTCTGAATTTCCTGAAATGAACAGGTATTCTTGTTTGCACTTACTGAACAGATAAAACACTTAGGATTCATGTACACTGCTACTGGTAAACGGACGTTTAGGAGCAGTTGGGTGTTTTTTTCAGCTGCTCCTGAACTCTCCTCTATGTTATCTTATCAGTACATGCACACAGAGTCATTTATAGTAGTTTCTAGGCAGTTGAGTTTAGAAGTATTTTTTTTGGAAAGCAAAAAAAAAAAAAATGCATTCAGAACGGATGTTCAGAGGCATTTGAAACGCCAAACGCCTGTAACAGCAGTAGCTCATGTTTAGTTTAAAGGCGTTTTTAATTTGACTGTTGCGCAAAACGTGGCTACACGCGGCAAAACAAATGTTTTTATACGTCGGCTACTATCTGTCAAGTTAAATCAGTCAGGGGAGGTTGTAAAATGTCCTGTGTACATTAAGCCTTAAAAAGGTATACTTAAGAGACCAAACGGATGGAAAAAAAAAAAAAAAAAAAAAAAAAAAAAAAGAAAAACGTTCATTGTAAGGCTCCATGCACACTGGGCCTAAAAAAGTGCCAGTTCCTTTCGCAGAAAAAAAAACTCAGTTTTTTTGTACAAGGTTTAGACGAGTTTAGTAGAGTTTTGTGTTTTCTGCCTGTAAGCTCCAATCAGAAACACAAACCAGAAGGGTTTTTTTCCTGCCTCTAAACGTTGAGCTCAAAATATGCCTGTAATCGTCCTAATGTGCATGGACACATAAAATAACATTGAGCTGCTTCTGCAGACAGAACACAAAACTCTTGTAGAAGCAGCGATTTTTAAGCCAGTGTGCATGGAGCCTTAGGGTTTACATTCACTTTAACAAGTAATGTAAAATAACTTAGTACAATAATAAGTACAAAAAAAGTACCCAACAATACAGGCCCTTACCTGGTGCAGTGTCCAGCACAGAGAAAACCTCTCCTTTAGCACTAGTGAATATGACTCCAGGTTTGCCACCACACTGCTGGCACAGTACAGGGGTGTCACTTGGCCACTCAGAACGGACTGGCGTCTGTGCTTCCTTGTCCTCTTTATCAGCATCTGGAGCAGACTCCATCTTTTCTTCTTCTGCAATGGCCACATTATCAAGTGTCTTCTTGAGATTCTCCTGCAGTTTCTTGATATCATCTAGGAATTTCTTTTCTCTAGTGAATTTTTCTGGCTCCGCAATGGGTGATGTTGGAGAACCAGTCAGAAGCTGCTCCACGGTCATGTTTTTCAGGCTCTCAAGAATCTTAATAGCCTCCTTAAGTTCTTTAAAGCTCTTGACAATCCCTTCTTTCTCATTCACTTTGGCCACAAGACCTGGAACCCCCAATGCAGCTGCAGAAGCACCTGGCTCTGCCTCTTCTACTTCTGCTTGTGTTGTGGGCACTGATGCAGCAGTTTGGTTTTGGGGTTGCTCAATTGCCTCTGCCCCAAGGCGTGAGTTTTCATCCTCTGTTAAGCCATTGTCCGTCTCCCAGCTGTCACTGTCATCTTCCCATTCATCAGAGGAGGCACCGCTGGAGCTGCTGCCCACAGAGTCATAGAGGGATTCTTCAATCTCTGACTCCACATTGTACAATTGCTGAGGAGGAACATAAAAGGTGGTTAGGAAGGAATTTGCAATATGGTGCACGAGTTAAAGTATATCTTTTTTTTTTCAAATTATAAGTTTATTCAAGATCAAGAGAGGATGTAGCTCCATCGTACTCACATAAGGCATACATATACTTTCCTTTTGAGGGCGCAGCCTCCAATGGTTCAATACCGTAATGTTCAGACACAACAAAATCTACATATTTATTGTTAAACCGTTATATAATACTAATAAGCCTTAAAAAATGTGAAAAATATGTGAGTGGGGCCCAACCCTCCCTGTTTTCCATTTAAACAATAATATAAGAGATGTAGAGAGAGAGGAGAGCGTATGTAAGACAAATGAATAAGAGGTAGAAAGGTAAAAGGTATAGAAGAGTAATAGTAGGGAATAAGGAGGAGGGAAGGAGGCATTAGGGAAGAGGAGGGGAAAAGAGGGCGGCTATTGCATGTGTCACCTGCCAGGCACATGGTGAAAAAGTATTATATACCATTCCCAGACAGAAACATATCGTAGGTGGACCATACTAGACAGGTAAGCTCCCTCCCAGGAGCGTCTGACCCTCATCAGAGAAAATAAACATGTTCCACCTGGACCAAGTCCCGGTGAACAATTTATTTTGGTTTCTAGCTGTCAAAATCAGATCCTCCATTCTCTTAATGTCCTCCACCTTTCTGATCCACGCACCAACTGAAGGGGGCTGCGTAGTCTTCCACAGCAAGGGAATACACGCCTTGGTATCTAACAAGTGACGCACCAGTGATTTTTTTATACACTTTACTAGCCGAGTTGGTGGCGTGAAGCAGAAAGAGGGCTGGATCGTTTGACATGGGATGTTCAGTGAACTTCTGCATAGTATTTTGGATGGTCTTCCAGAACCGCTCCAACAAGGGGCATGTCCAAAAAATGGAGGATGGTGCCGCGATCGCCATGGCATCTCCAGCACCTGTCCGAGGTAGACGGGAATATCTTATGTAGTTTTGCAGGAGTATTGTACGACCTAGTGACCAGTTTATAATTAGTCTCCTGCATTAAAGTATATCTTTTAGCTTTAGAGTCAGAAGAAAAGGATAGAATCTCTGTAAGGTTTTTAGAGCTGTCTGCTGGCGAGACTCACCCTCTCTATTTGCCCTGGTGACCACTATCAGGACAAAAAATAATGGGAAATAAAAAATATTATAGTAGTCATCAGAACAGGAAGCAAGATCAAATGTTTTAATCAAAACATCTGCCTCAGTGACAGCTTAGAGGCTATATCCTTTTACTTTATAAAGATGGCTGCTCGTTTTCGGTTGTTGAATCTTAGAGACAGGAAATACATTTTCACAACCAGACACAGACAGCAAAAAAATATAAATACAGTGGGCCTTGAAAAATTATTCATACCCCTTGAAATTTTCCACATTTTGTCATGTTACAACCAAAAACATCCCCATTTTTGACAAGGTCAACAGGATTCCGGAGATGAGGCTGAACTACCCCATTAGGACATGCGGATCTACAATCCACTGGATGCCGATTTGGGCCTGTTAACCTCTGGGTTCTGGTGAGTGTGAACCCCTTGCAGGTGTGTGGAACATGCGGTGAAGTGTCTGGTGAACGGTGCACTCATCAATATACTACCTGTTACACCCTCCATATCCATTAGAGACTCTTTATTTCAGTTTTGTAATTTTTAGTTATTGCAAACTAATCTATCAGATTTTTAATTGCTGCCTGATAGAAGCACCGCTTTAATGTTTTAATTTTTTCTCTTTTGAGGTTGTAATTCTGACATCTTTTCTGCTATTTTTATCAATTTTAGTGGCTGCTGAGGGAAACCTCTCCTTAAATGAATACATATGTGTAATAGTGTTTATTCCATATATTATTTTGTATTCTAGTGTATATCAACTAGCATTGCTGTCTTGAGTGTTTTAAGACCGGTTTTATGGAGATTGGGGGAATGTGTTTGGTTTATAAGGGTTTGTTTCCTCCTATTTTGTTCATACAACCAAAAACGTAAATGTATTTTATTGGGATTTTATGTGACAGACCAACACAAAGTGGCACATAATTGTGAAGTGGAAGGAAAATCATAAATGGTTTTCAAATTTTTTTACAAAAAACAAATATCTGAAAACTGTGGCGTGCATTTGTATTCAGCCCCCTTCACTCTGATACCCCTAACTAAAATTTAGTGGAACCAATTGCTTTCAGAAGTCACCTAATTCGTTTCAATCTAGTTTTATTGAAATTATTTCCATACAAATGTATACAAAAAAGGGATATTATCCATGTACCACAAACAGAGAAAAACATTGTATTATAATAATGTACATAGCATAAAACATGTTACATATAGACGTGTGTGTGAACATCCCACATAAACCCTTATTCAAAAAATTGCGTAAAATAATTTTGATACTATTGGGGAAAGTCTACCAAAAGAAAAACTCATATTGCTAGGAAAAATAAAGAGGTTCACCAAACTACTCAGATTGTTAGACCCCTGGAACGAATAACCATATCAAATCTCCCTCAACCCAACAGGGTTGTAGTCTATAGTTTACTACTCCTCATCTTCAACTCCCACAAGGGTATGGCATAAAAGGGAAAAGAAGTAATTTAACCAGGATTGGACACCCGGACAGGCATCGCCTTGTTCGTTTCAACTCAGGACCAAGTTCCAATCTTGCAGAAGACCCGTATATATATTTCGCATTTCAGGGGATTCCCTGAACAGCATCCAAGGGAACTAAATTTGACAACATTGATCATATATATATCCAATTCGCGTGACAGGAGTGTCTCCATCTCAATATGGTCCATCTCCATAAACCAATCAGAGGTGGAGCATGTACCAATCTCCAATGACGTGGTATAACCTCTCTTGCTTTTGTCAACCAATGCCCAAGAGGGGCTTTTTTAATGTCTTTATAAGATCCAGGTGGGAGAGATAACAGAGTAATTTGTGGCGTATTGGGGACAATTACCCCAGTTGCATAGGTATGGAACTGTAGGACCATATTCCAGAAATCATGGACAGATGGGCATTCCCACCAGTTATGCAGTAGTGAGCCTTTAGCAGAATGACAGTGCCAACATAAGTCTGAAACATTTGGATATATCTGATGAAGCACCGGACATCTATATCAATGGGAGAGAAGCTTAAAGTTCGTCTCATGTCTTAGTTGCTAAAGGCATACAATGAGTAAGGGTAAACGCTTTCTCCCATTCCTCTGGCTTAGTTTGAACATTCAAGTCTAGGAGTCCATTTATTTGTAAATTCTGGGAAGTGCGGGTGAAGTTTCAAAATAAAAACCCTATATACCAAGAAAAGAATGTGATCTGGTATAGTCTGGTATAGGTATATAGGAAGTCAAAGATCACCGGCAGTTCACAGCAGAACGTGGTGCGGGAAAAGCGCATTCAGTCCACGTTTTCTGCACTGAAAAGTGCACTGCCTTCACGATCTGCTGTGCATTCAATGTACAGCCCGTTCCTCACAGGAGTGTAGCCGCCTGCTCACTCCAGTGGTGCAGGTCCTGCACTTCACTCTTCTGGAAATGGCGGGTCAGCGAGCCTCGCAAGCAATCTACTAGTCACCTGGCTGCGATTGACCGGTAGATCGGGATTCATGGGTTGCTGACCCCCAAAAGACGACTCATAAAAGGTATCCAGTTCTCTCGTAAGTACATCTCTTGAAGAGAAAAAGGATAGGAAAGATGATAGTTGCCGATATTCCAGCAAATGTATAATTGATTGCTGTTGTATAGGGATCAAACTTGACAACAGTGGGAGAGTTCCCTGGCAAAGGATCTGAGATACTCGGTGACTTGTTTCCTTACGCGATGACAGGAAACATCTTGGCGCCATCGCTGGAGGAAACTGTGGATTACCAAACAGGGGAGTCATTGGTCCCCCTTTGGGAGAGAGTCCTTGATTTGCATTTTATCCTAAACACGCACTAACATGCTGTAAGGAAGCATAAGGAAGAAAGTGGGCCACGGACAGAAATATCTAACCAGGGAAGCACCTGAAGATCATAAAAGGGGCAATCGATTGCTATATTTGAACCCAAGGCTTAAGGTGGGAATGATGGAACCAATTCTCTAACCTAGTTAAAACCGCTGCAACATGGTAATAATATAGGTCCGGTGCCCCTACACCACCCTTAGCTTTAGGGAGAGGTAGAGTTTTTCTTTGTAGTCTAGATTTATTGTAACCCCAAATGAACCTTGTGAAAGCAGCTTGTAGAGTAACAAAAAAAAAGGAAAAAAGAAAAAAAAGAAAAAGAAAAAAGAAAAAGGAAGAACAGGGACCACAATAGGTTTTAAAGAGATCAAGAAAACGAGGTACTATATCCATTTTAAAAATGTTGATCCTCCCAAACCATGAGTATTGGGCTTGTTCGTATTTCTTAAGGTCTTCCATTGTACGCTGCATAAGAGGGTGATAATTTTCCATATATAATACTTAGTGAGGTCTGGGAGAATCCCAATACCGTGAATACCGTTGCATTCTAATACTGTTGAAGTGCAAATTTTAAATGGGAAATTATTCCCAAGAGCCTGAACTTGATGTGATAGAAGAGATACATTGAGAATTTCAGATTTGGATACATTTACTTTACAGTTACTCAAGGCCCCAAATCGCTTAAATTCATACAAAATAGAAGGCATGGACACATGTGGGTCGGTAACAGTAGTAAGGTTGCCACCTGTCCGGGATTCACCAGACAGCCTGGGGTTTGAATCATGTGTCCGGGTTTCAAGCAGACTGAAACCCGGACACATTATTCAGACTGGGCTGTGGCTCCCCAAGTAACCAAAATATAAACACACAAATCTGCTGCCGTCCGGGAGCTGTGGGCAGCTGTCTGGGGGCAGGTTCGACATCACTGGGGGGCAGGGCGATGTCAGCAAGAGCAATTTAGCCACACCCACTGTTTGCTGTGGCATGCTATGCGCACCGCATTACTACTCTCCCTGTTACCAAATGTTACATTACCAAGACGAACAGGAGGGGAGACAGTGGACATCCCTGACGAGTACCATGTAGAATATAAATACTCTAAGACAACAATTAGTTTGTATTTTGGCACTTGGTTGATATAAAGGGCCGTCATTTTTCGTAACAGAACTGGCCCCAGTCCTCTTTGCACCAAAGTTTGTTCCAAGAAGGGCCAACCAACATGATTAAAGGCCTTCTCTGCATCAACAGAGAAGGCAAGCTGGTATTTTTGCTGATTGGACATAATCAATAAGCAATAGGGATTTAAGCGTGTTGTCACAAGCTTCTCTCCCCTGAACAAACCCGACTTGGTCTGTATGCATCAGACTCGGAATAAGGGATTGAAAATTTGAGACAATTTGGCATAGACTTTAACATCTACCCCAATTAAACATAGGACGATAGCTAGAGCAAAGCCTTAGGTTCTTACTTGGTTTAGGTAATAAGGTGATATGGGCTTTAAGTGTCTAAGGTGGGAACCCATTGGTAGCAGATATGCTATTGAACACCCGGAGCATAAACTGTGTTCTATGTTCCTTATAGGTCTTGTAAAATTTTGATGTGAATCAATCAGAGTCGGGACTTTTACCTGACGGTATATTGGAAATCGTCTCCAATAGTTCCACAAGAAAAAAAATGGACAATCTAATGATTTCTAATGATTATCCTCATCCAGTTTTGGAATAGCAGTTTCATGTACAGTGGGGACGGAAAGTATTCAGACCCCCTCAAATTTTTCACTCTGTTATATTGCAGCCATTTGCTAAAATCCTTTAAGTTCATTTTTTCCTCAATGTACACACAGCACCCCATATTGATAGAAAAACACAGAATTGTTGACATTTTTGCAGATTTATTAAAAAAGAAAAACTGAAATATCACATGGTCCCAAGTATTCAGTCCCTTTGCTCAGTATTTAGTAGAAGCATCCTTTTGATCCAATACAGCCATGAGTCTTTTTGGGAAAGATGCAACAAGTTTTTCACACCTGGATTTGGGGATCCTCTGCCATTCCTCCTTAAAGATCCTCTCCGGTTCTGTCAGGTTGGATGGTAAATGTTGGTGGACAGCCATTTTTAGGTCTCTCCAGAGATGCTCAATTGGGTTTAAGTCAGGGCTCTGGCTGGGCCATTCAAGAACAGTCACTGAGTTGTTGTGAAGCCACTCCTTCGTTATTTTAGCTGTGTGCTTAGGGTCATTGTCTTGTTGGAAGGTAAACTTATGTAATAGTATAAATATGTAAAATAATCACAAAAGGCCCGTTGGAAGTGTGGATCTGAAGAAACATGGCACGGTGAAGGGCCTATCCGTGGGTCCAACCCTCGCCAACTGAGGTATCCGCCTGTCAGCATTCCACTCCTGGAATGCATACACCAGAAAAGGGCCGGATGAAACATTCTGCCCACCGGGGAATACTGGCAACAGCCAGGGTCGCCACAGCCTATTTGACCCGCCCTGGCGAAAGGCATAAGCCATCGTGGTTGCCTTGTCCGACTAGAACCGTACCGGGAGCCCCCGAAGTCGATCTGTCCATGATCCAGACTTAGCCTGATCGCTCGAAGTTCCAGGATATTACCTGGTAGTCCGGATTCCACCAGCGTACAATGACTCCGAGCAGAGCTCAGTCCCAGGACATCCTACCTGGACCGACTGCATTGGTGGTCACCCTGTTTAATACAAGGGGAGAAAGGATCTATCCCGCTGAAGAACTGGAGAGCGAGCCACCAGACCAGGGAACCCTGGTTTCCTAACTCAGCCGAATCCGATTGTCCCGAGACCTCGGGCATTTGTCTCATGCCAAGATCTCCCCGAAGGGAGCTTGTATGGAACTGCGCAAATGGATTTGTTTAAAAAAAGTAGAAACTCTCACATCCAACACCCACACGCAGGTCCGCAGAGGGTCTATCTGCCAGACAGAAAAATAAAAAACGTGGCATGCAACTTCTGGAGTTTGTCCAAGAGAAGAAAACATGCTGGCCAGAGCTGAAGCTCGGGCTTGGATAATCTGACGTTCTGGAAGGGCCCAAGCAGACTTCAGATAGTATAGATGCCTACTGAAATCAGTCAAGGTCTGTATAGAAACAACATTGCCCCTCGGGGTAGCCAAGGAGTGGCAGAAGATCGTCCAGGCAGCCAGGACCGCAAACCCCCACAGATGCAACCACACCTGATCTGGGACCAACACCTCACGAATACCCGAGGAGTGGTGGCCAGACTATGCGCCGCACCCAAGCAAAACGGAGGAAGTGCTGGGAGTCGGGCACATAACGGAATGCGTAAACAAGCATTCTTGATGTCGATAGAAACCAGAAGGTCCCCATGATGAAGGGGTGCTACCGCTGTGCTAACGGACTCCATCCTGACCTTCTGTACCCACACAAGGCAGGTCAGGGCCTTAAACTGTTCCCGACATGGGAACCGTGGCAACCATACTCTGCAGCAATGGAGCTTGCACATCTCCCCCCCCGCGGAGAACAGCAAGCGGTCCGGCAGTAGACGCCCATTGGAAGTATTCACATCCAGGGTAGCCCCCAAAAATACCTGTCTAAGCACCACTGAGGAGACCTTAGAGGGTCAGCAACCAGGGGAACTACGGCCAAGAGGCGTAGCTGACATACTGCAGTGCCGCCCTAGACCATAGGTCCGGCAATGCAGCAAAGGCAGGGGAATTTCCAAATGGGTACCTTACAGCAAGCGTTTTTTTTTTTCTTCTTAGAAACACAAATGCACTCTAGACCCTCCCAGTCTTCAAGGACAATATTGTCAAGATAAGAGGGAAAAGCGAACGCTTTCGCCGCGCAAGACGGCTTATGAGGTATCAGCTCTCCGCCGCAGCCACCGCTACATCCTTGAAAGGTTCCTGCACAGATGTAAGAAGTGCGATAACCAGCGATTTTTCGTGCCCTACTACAGTCATCTTCACACCCTGACAAGATAAGGTGGTCACCACTCCGCAAGGTGGGCCATGTCCTCAGAGCCAGAGAGGAGACAGAGAGGGGAGGGCAGGGGTGCCATATACTAGGCTATATGCCTAAGCGCTACCCCAAAAAACACAGGGGGAGGGGGGGGTCACCAACTGGAACCCCCCACCCGATGTCCTCACACGGGATGTCGACCAAGGCCCCTCACAGGGGGCACAGACCAAGGCCCCTTTACAGGGGGCGCAGACCGGGGCACCGCAAATACCGGGGCCCCTCACGGGACAAATAACGGGGGCCCCTCATAGGGGCGTGGACCGGGGCCCCTCACAGGGGGTAAACACCGGAGCCCCTCACAGGGGGCACATACCGGGGCCCCCCACGGGGGCATATACTGGGGCCCCACACAGGGGGCACAGACCGAGGCGCCCCTCACATCGGGCACAGACCGAGGCTCCTCACAGGGGGCACAGACCGAGGCGCCCCTCACAGGGGGCACAGACCGAGGCGCCCCTCACAGGGGGCACAGACCGAGGCTCCTCGCAGGGGGTACAGACCGAGGCTCCTCGCAGGGGGTACAGACCGAGGCTCCTCGCAGGGGGTACAGACCGAGGCTCCTCGCAGGGGGTACAGACCGAGGCTCCTCGCAGGGGGTACAGACCGAGGCTCCTCGCAGGGGGTACAGACCGAGGCTCCTCGCAGGGGGCACAGACCGGGGCCCCGCACAGGGGCGCTGATTCAGGAGACCACAGAAGACGCGGCCCAGTAGGCCACAAAAGCCGCAGGCTAAATTTTCAGCTGCAAGTGCAGTAGGCCGCAAAGCCACAGCCTAAATTTTCGGCCACCGTCCGTGAAAGCGGCCCCCCACTTGATAGGCCGCAAAGCCGCGGCCTAAATTACGGCAGTCACCACCTCCCAGGCCCAAGTTTAGATGCACCCCCCCTAACAACCGATGGTGGAAAAGGGAAACCCTGTCCCAAAGCTCCTAGGCCGGGAGCCTGGGCCTCACCCGGGATTGGGGGGGGGGAGGGGGGTTGGGAAGGGGGTGAAGGAGAACGCCAGAGGAACTGACCACCCCAGGGAGTACCCGCACCCCACACCACTCCGGGGAAAAAGAGAGGAGGGGACCCCATACTTACCTTTCCAGCGAAAAGCAAAGGTGACGCTCCCAGACAGATCCTCCTCGCCACCGAAGTGGGGGGCTGTCGGCTGTGAGGAACACTGCGACACAGGCCGAGACCCGGTCGTATACGTCCGTGAGACGTTTAACTCGCAGGGCCAGCCCCTGTCCAGTGGGGCTATGTCACAGCCGACCTAGCGCGTAGCTGTGGTCTGCGTGCACTCACTGGCCAGACCGGGGTGACTACTGGATCAAGCGTCCAGCTCGCCGTCCAACCCACTGCCCAGCCTGGTAGTTGATTGTAGATCTCACCAGAAAAAAATCCAGGAAAAAGAAAATACAACAAAAAATTCCCAGGACTAGAGATCCCAGCAGGGAACTAGGTCCTTACTCCTGACTAGGCAGAAAAAAAACTGAATACCTAGAGCAGGGAGGGGGTTATATACTGACGGAGGACAACCCATGGGCGTAGCCAGGGGTTGTTTTTTTGTCCTGCCTAGTCCTACTCCTGCGGAGATGATATAACCCTACCGTTCTGAATAAAGAAGGCTGTGTCTGTCAATGAACGAATGAGAAATATATATTTTCAAAGAACCTCAAAACGTAATTGTGGAATAAGTAGGCAACTCCTACCAACAGTTGGTCTCACAGTGCACGCATCAACACTCAGAATGAGACTGCACTAGCTTGCCCTGCATTGGAAGAGTGCCAGAAAAAAAAAAAAAAATCTTTGCTCTCCAAAAAGAACATTATAGCAAAATTAGAGTTTGCCATTGAATATCCAGGCAAAGACCAGGCCTCCTGGAACAATGTGCTGTGGAATGATGATTCAATGAGTTGTTTGGCCATAGTTACACTAGACATGTTTGGTTCAAACCAAAGACAGCATTTCAGTAGAAGAACCTCACCCGAATGAAGTGTGGTGGTGGAATCATGCTTTATGGTTGCCTTGCTGCTTCAGGGCCTGTGCAGCTTTAAGCCATCAAATCAACTATGAATTCTGCATCACAACACAGTGGGGTTACTGACAGGAGTAGCTGTGAGTGAATTCCGCCCTCCCTCTCTGAGCAGCATGGAGGCTATAACATGACAGCTGCAAGTCAGAGAGCAGACGTGTTTGAGTGCTCTCTGATCCCCAGGCTCCCATATAGCGTGTAGCAGCTGCCTGCAGTTCCATTGCACTGACTATACCATGGCCTACACGCCGCCGCACTGCCTCACAACCACCCGGCGGTGGTAAGAGTTCAGCAGGCTGAGCCTTCCTTACCTCGCAGACAGCAGACACAGGACGCATGTCTAAGATGGTGTCTAGCTACGAGGAGGCGAAACACGGTTCCCTGGACCCAAACGGCAGCTCTTTGGCACCCAGCCGCAGCTTTCCAGTACCCAGCTGGGGATCCCCGGCACCCAGCCATGGTTGCTCAGTGGCTGGCCGAGGCTCCCCAAGTGCCCGGTGACAGGTATCCGGTTCCCGGCTGAGACCCCAGCACCCGATCGCGGCTTTCCAACACCCGGCCGAGGCCCACTGACACCTGGTCAGGACTCTCTAATAGCTGGAGATGGCTCTCCAGTTTCCAGCCACGGACATCCAATGCCTGGCAATGGCTCTCCAGTTTCTCGCCATATGCCTCCAGTACCTAGTGCCGGTCCACCAGGGCTCAAGTCTACGTCACAGGTGCAGTATTCTATCCCCTTGGCCTTTGACCCCTCTGTCAGCCAGTTCCCCTCTCAGATGGCTTTAGCTGCTGTAAACATGAACTGGGACATTAGAGAACATATAAGAGCCCTCCCCACCAAAGCAGATATCCAGCAATTGATAGCTGTTGTTAAATTGTCAAAGTGGTCTTGAACTCGCTCTTCGATCAGCTTGATGATTATGAAAATAGGGACCGCCGTCAGAATTTTTGCATAAGGAGTTTACTTGAAGCGACCCGGGCCCCGGATCTGCTCCCGACTATCCAAGGCTTATTTTGCCAAATTTTGGGAGACTCTGTACCTGACATCATTGAGGTAGAGTCCATCGTGCCTTACTTCCAGTTCCCCAGAATATAAATAAACTGAGAGACGTTATTTGTAAGTTGCAGATACTCCGTGAAGGAAGCCATTATGAAAGCAGTCCGCGACAAACCTACCATTGATTTTAATGGAGCCCATCTTACCTTGTTTCCCCTTTTGTCACGGCGTACCCTTATGCAGTGCCGAGCTGTTCGACCTTTACTTGAAGCTTTGCACTGCGTGGATGTCATATATCGCTGGGGTTTTTGTTATCTTTTCTCGCCTCTTTTTTTGAGGTTCTTATTGGTATGTGTTTTTTTTTTTTTTTTTTATTATTTAGGTACATTGGAGGGTGAAATTTTGGTTAAAATCGGGCCCCTTAAGGAGACTGTTGCTATTGAGTTGTGCTATATGTTCAACATAGTCATGCAATGGTTAGTACATTGAAAATTGTGTCTTATAATGCGAGAGGTCTTTGTTCACCTTATAAGAGGGGTCGTCTTTGGCATGAACTTAGGCATTTAGCTGCAGAGGTGTTTTTTTTTTTGCAGGAGACGCACTTCATGGCAGGGACCACTCCCCGTATGCCTCTTTTCCCATGCACCATCGCCTATCCCAAGGGCTAGGTGGGACAACGATAGCATTGTGGAAAGCGTGCTCCCATCGCTTCTTTACAAGTCGACCCTGAAGGTCGTTTTCTATTTATTAAAAGCATGCTGCATGGCCACTGTTACACTTTATTTATACTCCTAACACTCATACTGTTAGCTTTCTTTCTAAAACTTTGAGGATGTTAGAGAGGTTTAGGGAGGGCTTCTTGGTTCTGGGAGGGGACTTTATCCCTACTCTGGACACCTCATCGGGTAAAACCTCCTCATCTTTTAGAGCCCTTAAAAACATCAAACAACTTTTACATTCTCTCCAACTGGTAGATAGCTGGCATGTTTTGCATATTAAAGACAAGGATTAGTTATCATTCCAAAATTTATAATACTTACTCTCTTCTTAATTTAATGTTGATGGATCAATTTTTTTGAGCCATGTTTGTTCCTCCACTATTGAATCTATTACCATTCCAGACCACTCCCCCAAAACCTTGACTCTTTACCCGATTCAGCTCATCATCTATAATGAAGGAGTGGTTTCCAAAGTGCCATCTGAGACACTGGCCTCATATTTTGAGATAAATACCCCTGGTGAGGTGTCTGGTCAAGCGGTTTGGGAGGCCCATAAGGTGGTCATTAGAGGGGAACTGATCACACATGGCTCCCCTATCAAAAGGGAAAAAAGTAAAGAAATTGCTGACCTTTTAGATAAAATTCAGGATCTTGAGATTAAACATAAGGCCTTCTTTGACCCTGCGGATGCCCAACTGGAAATTTTAAGATTGAACTGATCTCAGTGTTTGGACCGCAAAGTCAAAGATGAGCATAGGTATTTTGCCCATCGTTTCTATGAACAGGGGAATAAATGTGGCCGAGTTCTGGCCAGACAATTAAAAACAACAAGATTCTCCGCATGTTCATACTTTATTAGTCCACAATAAACGAATAATGGACCCCAAACCTATAGCGGCAGAATTCCATAGATTCTATGCATCCCTTCGGTTTCCTCGAGTGCTGCAGATGGAGGCCAGGTTGAGGGGATTCAGGAGTATCTTAAAGCAGTTGTATACCCGCACAGAAAAAAACCTTCAAGGCAAAGGCATAATGAGCTAGTATGCAGCGCATACTAGCTCATTATGAAATATTTACCTTAGAATGAGGCCTCGGCATCTGATACTGATCCACGCCAAGGGAGCTGACATGTTCCCTCGGAATGACCGCAGGAGTCTTCTTCTGGGCAAGGTCCGGCAGCATCTGCAGGACCTTCACAGTGCATGCGCCGCTGATGGAAAAAAAAAGGGGGGTATACAACCCCTTGAAGGAGTCTGCAATGCCTGTCTTGCCTTCTGCAGTCCGAGGAAATAGAAGGCCCAATTACAGTGGAGGAATTGGGCACTGTAGTAAATGCTCTACCACCGGGTAAAAGTCCTGGGCCAGATGGCTTTACAAACGCATACTATAAAAAAAAAAAATTCTATATTAGCATCCCCACTTTGCAGTTATTTTAATTCCATTACTACTTCAAACCCCCTACCTCCGGAAGCTGGCTTATGCGACGGTTCTTCGGAAATCTGGGAAAGATCCGCAATATTGTGCCAACTATAGCCCCATCTTCCCCTCTTGACTGCAACTAAACTTTTAGCAAAGATCTTAGTCCTTCGACTGCAAGACCCTATAGGGACGTTAGTCCATTTGGATCAGACGGGCTTTATGAAGGGTTGTGAAGCTAGAGATAATACTATCCGAGCCCTTCATATTCTCCATTGGGCACAAAATGGGACTGATCAAATTCCGCGAGTGGTACTATCAACGGATGCCAAAAAGGCTATTTAAAAAGCTACTATTCTATTTTACCACACCCCAGGTATCCCTATCTGCTTTGATGTCCGAAGTTCATAAAATTGGGCTTGCTATTAAATTTAAAAAAATACAATTTTGGGAAGTCTGTGCTTCTGCCGAGCCATGTTCCCCCAGCTATGGCAACCACCCTGCAACATTCCTTCCTCTTTATTTGGCATCCGGATTGCCTTTTTTATTTGGGGATTCATATTACATCTGACCCAAAACTATTATATGAACTTAAATACGGCCAATTACTAACAGGTGTATTAAGGGACTTGCAGGGTTGAAGGGTCCACTTTTTGACATGGTTTGAAAGAATAAATGCGCTCAAGATGACCATATTGCCTAGAATAATTTATACTTTATATACGGTACCCATTTCACTCCCACAGAGCTTTTTTAAATGCACACGTAGGGCTTTTTTGACCTTTGTATGGAATGACAAACATCCTAGACTGGCTCATGATATCCTACGTAGGCATAAATTGGAGGGGGGGGGGGGGGGGGTTGGACTTCTGGACGTAGTCTTATATTATAAGGCTATGTCCTTAGTGCGTCTTGTGATGTGGTGCCAAGATTATTCAAGTAAATTGTGGGTCCCCTTGGAGAAAACATTGGCAGGTAGGAATTTGGCAGGGGCACCCTGGATTCCTGCAGCCTTTAGGGGTCTCTCAGAATGGATGTCCCCATTAACTTGGATATCCTGGTCTCTGTGGGACAGGTGGAACACATTGGGTAAATAAGCACCTCAAACATCCCCCTTTGGCACCATTGGGAGGGTATCCTTGGTTCCCCCCTGGGGAAGAATCTGGATTTATAGGCGCATGGGGCTCTGATGGGAACACTACAATTGTTAAGTTTGCTCCACAGGGCACTCTGTCTCCTCTTGCGGAGCTAGTGCCTCAATTCGGAAATATACCTTTAGTCACTTGGAGATACCACCAACTGGCATATTTCCTCTATAAATTAAAACCTTGAGTGAGGCCTTTCAGTTCTCTCAATACCTTTGAGTCATTTTGTGCCTACATTCCAGAATCTAAACATCTGTTATCTCGAATGTATGGATTGGTTCTTAGTGCCCAACATACCTCAGTTCCTTATTTCATTAGAGAATGGGAGAAAGATGGGTCATGCTTTTACTTCTTCACATTTTCAAAGTCTGATTATTTTTTTTTTTTTATTATTATTAAATTTTATTTTCAACATATCTATTAAAACAGACTTCATATCACATATATTCATATTTATCAAAATAGAAGCACCCTTGTCCACATCGGCTATCTCCCCACAAAAAAAAAAAAATAAAATAAAAAATTAAGAGGCTTCTCTGAGCCATATCAGTCTCACTCTAAACAACAAACACAAAAAAAAAATAAAAATGTACGAGGCTTCTGTGAGCCATACTTCTTGTTAACCTAAAAGTGAATATATACTTCATCTTCCCCTTTGCCATATCTACTCCCACTACCCCCCACCCCCCTCTGTGTCCACCTCTCCTTATCCCCTCCCAATATCAATTCCCACCTGTAACGATATCATGTACTGGACATGAAAAGCTGTAGCTAGCTGCCATGTTGTGTGGAAGTAGCCATGACAGCTTGGCTAACCATGTAACAATACAGAAAACTCAGAACTCCCTCCTCCCTTGTCTTAGGAATTCAAAGCTTTTTAAGTTCAATAGAAAAGGTTATCTCAACACAGAAAACAGAACCAGGCTAGGTCTGTAAAAAACAGCTTGTTGAAAGGGCAGAGTGTTCAGGCCTGTCGTAAAACTGTCACCCTCTCCATTCAGAGACCTAACAGGCCCCAGTTGTAAAACGTCTGAATACACATCCAGCTTAAAACAGTGGAATAAGTATAAAATCTCAGCATGTTTCATAACTTCCGACTTAGTAATAGCACAGCCATAACATGGACATATTTAGTTTCCTCAGATAATTTGTAACGTTTCAAGTCCAGACACCCCTATGTCAGGTCATATGGGAACCCACTGGTACCCCGATTCCTCCTAAGCCGACTATACATTATAGATATGCCATGTTTAGTGTTGTTTTGAAGGAAATCTCACGCTGAATAATAATATTGGTATTTGCAGTCTGTAAACACTATAGATGCAGATATATGAATATGTATCACAAAATCTACCTGGGACGTGGTCATGAGTGTAGACACCTCCCAGCAACCAACCCCTAAACAAGATGACCAGACGATTGGTCACTGGTCGCTGTCAACACCCCCTTTGATTTGACAGAAAAGAGGAGATGCCAAGACAATGGTCAGCTCTCCTTTTACCATCCAAGAAGAAACATCTGCCAAGTTGAGAACCGATTACCTAGCTTATCGATTGAACTCTGATCAACCCTCGGACATTAATTGCAAGTATTCTTCCTTCCCAATTCTACCTTATTTCTTTGTAGCTGTATATTGTCTATCTTTTTGAAACATCTTTTTTCTGTAAATGTTTTATTTGCATCAACTTTGACCTTTTCATAATAAACCCTTATGTTGAAAAGTGTTAACCTTGTCTCTAAAGCTCTTAATGCAAGCTATAAACGAACCTGCCTCTTGAAGGGCGCTACTGTTGTAGAGTAAGACTCTGAGCAGACCTGTCTGTGGTGGCAGTGTGTGTGGCAGATGCTTATTCTAAAATTATAATTGGTATTGCTAAAATTACGAGTCTCCCCTGGCTCGGTCTTTTAAACGGGGGTGGTGGCAGTTAAAGGGTTAATTGTGTAATTAGCCCAGTGACAATCACTCTCAGGCTGCTCGCACCTAGATTGTGGTCCTGCAAGCTGGAAAATCTTTGTGCTGGGCACAGCTGAGAGTGGCATTGTTACGCAAGTGACAGCGTGGTGTGAGGTTGGCTGGTCCTTCGTTGCAAGTTAGCGAGGAGGGCAGGGATCTGACACCCGCGTTCGTCACACCACCCATTAAAAAAAATCATGTGTACTACTCTATACTCCTATATATATCACCTGGAAGAAAGATGAGAAAGACAGAGAAAGGAGAGGAAGGAAAGAGGAAAAAAGAAAAAAAAAAAAAAAAAAAAAAAAAAAGTGAAAATCCCCCCCCACGGGACCAGCATCCGAACCCGGAGTCTATGCGGCTCTATATATTATTACTCTATCCAATCTCTATAGAGCAGTGTTCCCATCCTATCCCTGAATTTATCCTTTCTATCTTTCACTGTATGCACCCATCTTTCAGCCTCCATTATTAAATTCACCTCTCTCTTCTAGTCCAACAAAGTTGGACATCTAGTTTGTTTCCATAGCCTAGGTATTAATAGTTTGGCAGCATTCAATAATTGCGAGATAATACTTTTCTTATAGGATCTGATAGACATTGGGGACCCGTGGAATTGAAAATTTAAAGGCGTGAACTCCATGGGTCCGGAGGATAGCCTCTCGACCCATGGGGCGATCACTTCCCAAAATACTCTAATCCTGGGGCATAACCACCATAGATGGAGAAAGGTGTCTTTTTGCCCACACCCCTTCCAACATCTGGCATCCACCATTGGATACATCTGTGCCAAGCTAACTGGGGTCCGATACCACCTGTCCAAAAATGCTACGACATCTCTTGGACCTGTAAACTCATAGACGTAGAGTGCGTTGAGTCAATAAGCTTCTTAATTTGTGCCGTAGTAAAACCCTGCTCTAATTCTCTTTCCCATCCTCTAATAAAATAGGGAACCATTTTATTTTGTGTCCCAAGGACCAATCTGTACATTTGTGACAACAAATGTCTGGCACTAGATGTATGTACACACATAAATTCAAATACAGTAAGAGAGTTTGACGTCCTCATCAAGGGTTTCAGCTTATTGAAAAAACACAAATTGATGGTATCTTCACTCCAACATAGGTACCTTTCCCATCTTCTATGTCAGATCTCTCAGGGGGGTTAACATTCCACATGGGGCAAATTTACCACATGTCGTGTCACCATCCCTCCCCCAGGCTCCCAGAGATCTGATTAAATCGACTAATTTTATCTTCATAAGTTCCCATACACAAGAGATACACAAAATTCTTTGCTAGACGGTATCAGATTCCCGTCCATTTAGCACAGATGAATCCAACAGCAGATGCTAATTATTGGAGGGGATGTGCGCAACAGGGCACATTCCTCCATTTATGGTGGCCTTGTCCTAAGCTTAAACCATTCTGGGAGGCGATTGCCACATGGATTAAAACATATGGCTTGTAGACCCATAGAATTCTCACCTCTACACTTTTTTTTTTCATGGGATGCCTTCCTCCATTAAATTTTTTTTTTTTTTTTTATAAAAAAGTATTATTCCACATCTATTAAATGCAGCTAAAATATTAATATCCAGGTTGAGGAAACGGACCACATGTCCAACTTTGATGGATTGGAAAGGTAAGGTAATGTAATTTTGGAGGCCGAATGGTGGATTCATACAGGCAGAGATCAACAGGATAGGTTTCTATTACTATTCGGCAGAAATCTATATGGATTAGAGGCCATCACTGTTTTTTAATATAATATAATTTGAAAAACCGCATATTCGCTTTATAAATGTACCCATTACTTGGTAGTAGGGTTTGATTTCTTTACTTTTTTTTTTTTTTTTTGCCCGCAGAGCTCCTTGCCTTGTTCGTATGTAAGGGAGAGGAAGAGAGGGTATTAGAGTTTCGTGTAAGGGTGGAAAGGTTGTTCCTTTTTAGATGCAGCTATGTCTGACCACTGAATCTAGTTGCTTTGTGTGACCTTTGCGCATGGTTGATTTACTAAAATCAAAGAGTGCAAAATCAGGTGAAGCTGTGTGATAGCCAGGTAGCATCTATTTTCAGCTTGTTCAATTAAGCTTTGACAAAAAACCTGGAAGCTGATTTTACACTCTCCAGTTTTAGTAGATCAACCCCCACTGTGTTTAGTAGAATGCGAGGCATCTATCTGAATGCTGAATTTAAAACCAGATATTGATCTTTTAACACGATAATGATATTAAGCACACTAGAAAATCCACAAAGGATGGGCCCAAAAAAAGAAATAGAGGGCATACCCTGTACCGGACATCAGGAATGTGTCCTGGAAGGAAGGTACATGTATCCCTTATTTGAGTTGTGGTCCCTTTAAGGGGGACAGTTTTGAAGACTTTCCTGTACTCAGGGGTCCTCATCCATGCAGTGGGAGGAATTCTGGGAGAGTTTGGCTAGAGAGAGGACTGATTTCCAGTACTCTCTGGTTTGATAAGTCTGTATTAGGGACTTGTAATTTCAGGAGGTTTGAAGAGATTTGGGTGGGAAGAACCTCCAAATCTTGACTACCTAGGCAAGGGAGGCTTGAAAGGCAGCAGGGTGAAATCAGCACCTGTGTCAGTGAGGCAGTGTGGAGGAATTCACGAGCTTTGAGCAAAGTGAATTGCTCTTGGAACGTACACACTTGTTCCTGAACCCCTGCAGCCTATTCAGCACCCTGAAACAGAGGAACCTACCCCAGTGTGGGATCAAGAGATTTGTGGTGAGCCAGTCAAGTGGTTCCTTTGGGCTTAATCTGAACTGTTTATTTGCCTTTTTCTGCTGAAGGAAGCTTTTTATGTTGACCTGTTTGAAGGAATAGAGAACTGTTTGCTTTTTTACAAACGGCTGCTGGTGATTTTGGGCCCCATATTACTCACGTTTATCTGTAGACATAGTTTGAACAAACAACGGACTCAAAACGATACTTTATAGGTGGGATTTTTGAGGCGCAACTCACAAAAAAACACTATTTTTTTACTAGTGTTTATGTGAATTGTGGCTCAAAAATGCCACCTATAAAGAATCCTTTTAAATCAATAGCTTGTTATACAAGTGGCACATTATAGTCAACATATGGATATTTTATATAGTTTGAATAAAGATCTAATGTTGACCTTTTCAAATGTGCTGGAAAAGTCAACAATTTCCATGGGTGCACCTAATTTTTCGAATGATATGTTTAATATTTGAGGCTATTCTCCATGCATTCCACTTTCTGCTAGCCATCCAAAAACTTAAAAGTGAAAGGGCTTCAACATGATTTGGTCGTGTGTGAAATTAGATCTACAATTGTTCTACCGATAAAGGAAAGAAATTAATGTATGTGCTTCAACATAGTTTGGAAGGCGCCACTCGATATATTAACACTACAAAAAGCAAGTCCAAATGTCAAGATTTTAAAATAAGTAACTTGGCAAATTTGGGGCAGCAACATCATTTTACTGGCCTGACTGTCTTAGATTCCAAAAGTATCAAATTGAATTACTCTTCCTTCCTACGGTTTTCGTCATTAACTAAATGTTCGTGGTGGAAAGATTGTATAGGTGAGTACTTTTTCCTATTTCTTAGGAATCAGACATGTCACATCAGTGCCTTTTTATCAGCTGAGTACAAGTGGTTAATGACTTCATTTTAAACAATTTAAAATGAAGTCATTAACCACTTCAATACCAGGCACTTAGACACCTTCCTGCCCAAGCCAATTTTCACCTTTCAGCGCTGTCGCATTTTGAATGCCAATTGCGCGGTCATGCTACACTGTACCCAAACAATTTTTTTATCATTTTGTTCCCACAAATAGAGCTTTCTTTTGGTGGTATTTGATCAACTCTGGGAGTTTTATTTTTTGAGCAACAAATAAAAGACCGAAAATTTTGAAAAAAAACAAGTTTTTCTTAGTTTCTGTTAAAAATTTTTGTAAATAAGTATGTTTTCTCGTTCAATTATGGGCACCGATATGGCTGCACTGACGGGCACTCATAGGCGGCACTGATGGGCACTGATAGGTGGCATGGATGGGCGCCACTGATGACACTGATGGGTGACATTGCTGGGCATCACTGATGCCTGTTAGTACATACTGGTGCCAGTGCCCACTGATTGGCACAGATCGGGCATAATTTGCACATGTGGATGACCATGGGGTACATACCTGGCCATCCACATGTTGCCCACTTCCCTGGCGGTCTACTGTGGTCATCTGAGGGGGGGCTGCGCTGATAAACAAATCAGCGCAGAGCCCCCCCATCAGGAGAGCCGCCAATTGGCTCTCCTCTACTCGCGTCTGACAGACGCAAGTGAGGAAAAGCCGATCAACGGCTCTTTCTATTTACATCGTGATCAGCTGGAGGCTCTTTCCGAGATCGGTGGAGCGGTGTGTCAGATTGACACACCGCTCCACCGATCTCCATGATGCGCGCCCCCACGGGCGCGCGGCAGCTGTTATCCTGAAGCACGTCATGACGCTCAGTCAGGATAACTGAACCACCGCCCGGCCGTCATTTTGCTATAGACCAGGCGGGAAGTTGTTAAAAGGCAAAACTAAAAGGAAACTGCTAGAAACAAACAAAATGCAAAAACTGCTCTGTTTTTACTGTCAAAGGATTATTAATTCCAGCCAGCCTGTTTTGTGATCCATACAACTATGCCACGTTGCACAGTTAAATGGCACCACTATTTCCTGGTTCCTTCTAGTATAACCAACCTTCCTCCAATCTGCTCACTGGATTATAAATAAGCATGGTTACTTCTGTCCAATGAGCAGGAAAGTGACAAGGAATCTGTAAAAATGAACAAGGGTCATCTTCCTCGTTAAAAAAGTGTGTCAGGTGTGCGTGTCCCAAAACCGACTGCAGTTCCATAACTTTTTAGTAATGGTATTTCCATAAAAAGCTCCCTGCCACCTATTAAAGGAGAAGTAGAGCCAAAATCTTTTGGCCCTACTTCTCCTGTGGGTCATGTGAGTGCATTTAAGTTTTGTAACACTGTGACCCATATTCAGCCAATAGCAGGATAAAGTCCGCTGTCGGCTGACGTCACTCAGCCGGTCCAGGCTCTGAAACCATCCCGACTTTAACCAGTTGCAGACGTTGGGCATTCTACACATGCCCTGAAAAAAGTTATTGTACACAGGGCGCTGCCGGGAGCCCCACTGTCCCAGTACACGGCAATTCAGCTCTGATTAATCACAGCTGCATTGTAGAGTACACAGAGAAAGTCCCTTTCTGTTCATTCATCTACAGATCAAATGGATGAACTTCGATCTACAGATGTCAGTTAAAGCAACCGACATTTTAATTAAATGTTCCTGTTTTACCCCTATTAACCCTCAGTTTACTCTAATCAGCCCTAAGAGCCCTTTCACACTGGGGCGGTTTGCAGGCGCTATTGCGCCAATAATAGCGCCTGCAAACCGACCCGAAAGTGCCGCTGCCGAGGGCTTTCACGCTGGAGCGATGCGCTGGCAGGACGGTAAAAAAAGTCCTGCCAGCAGCATCTTCGGAGCGGTGTGTATACCGCTCCTGCCCATTGAAATCAATGGGACGGCGCGGCTATACCGCCGGCAAAGCGCCTCTGCAGAGGCGCTTTGGGGTGGTATTTAACCCTTTCTCGGCCGCTAGCAGGGGTTAAAACCGCCCCGCTAGCGGCTGCATACCGCCGCTAATAATAGCACCGTTTTACCACCGACGCCGCCCCCCGCCCCAGTGTGAAAGGGCTCTTATCAACTCCTCCAATTCTCATTTTCATTCAATTAGAATTTTCTCTTTTTTTTACATAGTCTGGTGGAAAAAAGACACAAGTCCATCTACTTCAACCAATTTTTGTTTCAATTTTATTAACTAGTATTTAAACTTTTTTTGTTTTTGTTTGCTTTGTTCGTTAATATTTTTACACCTTTAACATATAATTTACATGCATCACATTGAAAAAAAAAAAAACAAAAAAACTTGCAAAATAAAAAAAATAAAAACAGTTTACTTCATTTGTAAATAACTTTGGAATGCTTTGTACCAGAATCATAATTTTAGTGTAATTTAAATAGGACAAATTACAGCAGTCTTCTCTTCCCTACATCCCTTTCAAAAGTGCAGATTTTTGATAAAATACTTCTGCATCTGTGAGGAGCAGAGGGGAAGGGGTGGAGAGCTGCAGTTACAGTGTGTGAGCTGATTGAAGGAAAGGGACACACCCCCCTACACATACTGCACAGTAATGAAGGAAGGATACAGAGCTGTGTTCTGAATAGACAAACTTTGTGCTGAGCTCCCTCCTCATCACAAATTTAACTCATGCTGATAACCGAGGAACAAAGCACCAGAGAGAAACAACACTTAGAGCTTTAGAGAGACACGTAAATACTAGATATACTGTATGTGCTTTGTTCAGATTTCATGACTGTGGTTACTTTAAACGCTTATAAGGGCAGGAATATGGATCTTTTACAAAAAAGTAATGGAAATACCGTCAGCCATAATTAATAATCACCTCTTCCAGGACAACCCTTGACAAAAACCATGCAGGAAAAATAACTTAAGAAAGGACCGCCACAGAGAGAACCTTATAAGGAAAGATAATTCTTGAATGGTGGTGCTTAGTGAAGGGTGGGGGGTTATAGGACATCTGGATACATAAGCAAGACAAGTAGCATAAGTAATTCAAGCTCCACAAGACAAAGTAGAGGCTTTTAATGCCTTTTGTACTCTATATATTAGATTGCTTTAAAGAAAAGGTTAATTTTTTTTTTTCAGAGTTCCACCCACATTTTTCACTCCTCACCATGCAGCACTAATGTGCATCCTTAAAATGAATTGGCAATTTTTTTTTTTTTTCTGTACACCTACCCGATTTATGCCTATATCTAATTTCACTTCCTCTCCTTCAGGGGCCGCTGCGCCGTACGTCATTTCCAGCTTTACACTGGCTCCTGGGTGATCTTGGTCAGCTTGATATGGCACTGCTCTCATAAACTTTAACATTGGCGTCAATGGAAAATCTTGTTCAGATTGACATGGCACAGCTCCAGTGCCATGTCAAGCTGACCAAGATTTCCCATAGAAGCCAAAGTTAAAGGTTACTGGAGCCATGCCATGTCAAGCTGACCAAGATTGTACCCCACTGCACATCAGCAAATGCATTCTGGGTAGCCAGCATGCACAGAATCCAGGAAGGACCCTGCAGCTTCAGATGCCCACACTGGAGATGGCCGCAATGTGCAGATACTTCACAAAGTAAGAAAACTATGCTGCACAAATAGAAAATTGGGCATAGTTTACAGCATACATTTGTTACATTGCACGAGGCATGAGTATTCTATAGGTATTTTTATTTTAAAAGTCATAATTCGGCCAGAACTCCGCTTTGAGTTTGTGGATCCCATCAAGAGTGCTGCAAATTTTTTTCCATTTTAGCTTTGGGATTTGAACAAAACGATAGGGGAAACAACTTGTGCTCTATGAAACTGAGACATCTTTGGGAAAAACAAAAAAGCAAAAGAAAGATTGTGTCCTCAATATTACCCTCAATGTACATCTTTGCCAGCACATCATGGATCAAGTAATGTCCAAACGTTGTACTGTAGAATGATCACATCGCAATGTGCAATGGTTCAGACCAGCAATAAAAATAAATAAAAAAAAAAAAAAAAAAAACTGAGAAAAGGTGCCACCCCCACCCTCTGATGTAATATGACATCATAGTTCCACCAAAACAGCACAGTATACAGTGAATAAAACTCAGTTGCACCTGAGAAGTAATGGCAACTCAAAACTACTTAACCGGTGCTATGGGGCAGTCCCTCTGGTCCACAAGTATTGTGTGAAGGTACTTGGACAATCGATAAAGAAAAGCCGTTAGGATCTGGCATTACTGTCGCTAGGCGGTCCAACCCCACATCAAATTAGGCAAGCATACGTTGGCTGAAAATGCGCTGTGTGGCTGACCATATCTTGGCAACACGGAGGGCGCTGGCCAAATCGCTCCCACTGCTATCAATCTGCCCAGTGAGGAGTGAGAGAGACCAGAGATTTGCTGCTCTTGGGCACAGCGCTGAATAGAGATCGGGTTTAGGTAAGTATAAGGTGGGGCTGAGGGGACCAATGGCACAGGTTTTTACCTCAATGCAGAGAATGCATTAAGGTAAGAAAAAACAAAAACAAAGCCTTAATCTTTAGAACCACTTTAAAACTATAAAAAAAAATTATATTTTAATTTGTCAAGTAAACAGCACTTCCTCTGCTGCTCTAAAATCCCAAGCAGGCATATCTGGTGGGACTGTGACCTAGTCCAACCATTTTGGTCCACGATTTTTCAGGTGCATAATAAGATCTATGGAGGAGTCCATCTCTCAATCCCCCACTAGCTCATCTCGAGACTCTGGAAGTTCACATGCTCACCTCCCCTATCCTGCTGTGTAGATATAATAAATGACTCCATGCTGATGGAAGAAATGCAGGGGAGAGAGTCCGACTCTTGGGATAATTTTACCACTTTGTAGTATATTTGGATGCATTATTCTGCTTCTGAATAAATAGGCTTACCCATTGAGCCGCATTTCTCCTTTGTTCTCGTCTGGGTTCCCTCCCTCGGGATTGCCTTTGGACAATGGGTATTTTCACATATTTTTTAGCTGTTTTTTGTGTTTTTTTTTTTTTTTTTAACAACTTGCTGACCGACATATGTATCAAAATGTCCCATCAGCAAGTGGTTTGCAGCTGTGATCCTGGTAACCTTTAGCTGCCAATCGGCTGTAAAAAATGCCCAATCACTTTTACAGCACTGCGGATGCCCCATTCCTCCCACCCCAGTGGTGGTTCCCAGGCTCTACCATTTCTCTGGGGAGCCCAGGACTGCAGTAAAGTATTGGGATGGCTTCCCACAATGATGAAGAATCATCCTTCCCCAACCTCCTCTGTAATGAATAAACCTGGAAGTGACAATGGTTTTGTAATTCTCAGTTTCAGAGCCATCAGCTAACTGAACATAATCTGTGCTTAGTAAGCCGCTTTGGAAGGCAGGGGAGACATCAGGTGTCTCCATAAAGAGTACCTGTCACCTGCCCAAAGCTATCACAAATGGGTTTGTCCCCCCCCCCCCCCTGTGAACGTAATCGTAATAAAGTTAAATGAATTTAAAAAAAAAAAAAAAAAAGTGTAAATAAAAACATTTTAAGTGGTCGCAAACCTCAGACAGGAAATCTGAAATAAGCTCATCCTCCTATAGTGTACTTGTCTCTCTCCAAAGCTTTGAGTGTAATTTTGCTCTGCTGCCCATTTCCTCTGCATGACAGTTCCGGCAGCCTTTCCTGAAACCAAGAGTTAAAATGGTAAAGAAGGAGGGAGCTGCAGCACTCAGCCTGTGACTGAAATCCACAACTGTGCTTTTTCTCCATACAGTGTGATGGGAGGTGTGATCCTTCCTTCCAATCAGGGCTCAGAGCTGTTGGCTGTGTAAATACTTCAGATCCCCCCCCCCCCATAGATCTAAAAGAGAACTCCTTTCTTTTGTTTGCTTTCAGATTGATCTATGGAAATTTTTTTTTTTACTGCAGATACACAGCTACAACTTAGGAGTAGGAGGATTTGTTTTATCTCTGTGTATCGCCTACTGCTAGTCACTTCACTGGGTACATGTGAGGGTTAACCACCACATTATTATAAACCACCTATGGACAATTATAGGCACTGTAGTTTGTTGCATGTGCAAAATTTTAAATCGACATGTTTGGGATTTATTGGACTCAACACCATCTTTTATATTTTACTAAGAATTGGGTATTACATCTTGTTTGCTTGCACTAAAATCCATTTAAGTATATTTTCAAAAATTTGCAACAGCTACCATTTCACTCTCCAGGGCCCCGGCTTCCAGAAAATGTATGTTTGGGGGTTCCAGCTTTTTTGCTAGAAAATAACTTGATTTTTTAACACGTATGTGAAAAATATGAAAATTTCCCTGGACAGCAGGTGGTTATAAACAAAACATCGGAATGTGCGTATGTTAATTTTAATTTGGCCAAGAAATATTTCAAGAACATGATCACCGATTTTCCAGCATTCATTTCGACCACTTCAGATAAGTGTTGCAGCATTATTGTGGACAAATGCTGCTTCTAGGTACACTGGTACCATAAAGACAAGCTAAACATTAACCAACTTTAAAATAGCATTTTCCACTTGGTCAACCTAGAACAATGCAGGTTACACTCAAAGTGTAATACAGTATATTACATCTTACTAGTCCTTATGTGGTGCCTGCATTTGTTTTCTTTTTTTTTTCAGGCTTCTTTTACTTTTTTCACTAGGTAATCCTGCAAATAACACTTCCTGTCTCTGAGTGGCTGTATCACTTTTCCACTACCTCTATAAAAGAAGGAGACCCGATTGTTACCCTAGGCTTTCCAGATATGGTTAACAAACGTGTCCAAATCTCTTCACCTTCATTACATGGGGAGCAGGGCAACTGGTAGTTTACCAAAGATAGTTAAGACATTCTTTGGTGCAGCTCACAGGAAGTGACAAGAACACAGCATTTCTAAAAATGCTCTTACCTTGAAAAAAAAAATTAAATAATGAAATTAAATCAGCCACCACAGAATAATAAGCATTAATATACAGCATTTTTGCTCTCATGTTTAGTTATCGCTTAAGTCTACCATACACAGTCCTGTCGACACCAGCTGACTCGACAATCAACTGAAAAATCAGGAGCCAGTGGAACATTATTAGCCAAACAGTGGCTGCATTGAAATAGGTGCAGTCACTGTTCAGGTATTCAGAAAGCCAAGTATGCCAATTGATGAAATAGTCGGCAGGGGAGACTCCTCCAACCGAGCTATTTAGCGTGGATGGAGAAACCGATTTGTGTATGGCTAGCCTAGATTTAAAACATCCCCCCCCCCCCCCTTTTTTTTTTTTTTTTTTTAAGAGTACATAATTGCAACTGGACAGAGAAATCCTTGCATAAAGATTAAGCAGTGACGTTCAACATTCTTACCGTTGGAAGAAGAATGGACCTAGAGTTGTTAGCCCAAATAACTTGTATCTTGCTATCGGTGTTTACACGAGCCACTTGTCCCACCGAGGGCTAGAGGTCAACGGCAACAGAGAGAATATTAGACAGAATAACGGTTTTATGTCAATTTTATTTTAAACTTTTGTAACACATATGCAAGTTTTTAAAAAAGTTTTTTTTTTTTAGTTTAGGATAGAGTAGGAAAGTTCAGTTTACTTTTTGCGTGTTCTGTTAAGGAGATTTCCCTTTGTTTCCTGCCTCAGAGATGCGACAAATTAGGTGAATTCCAACTTGGATAACTGGCACTTTAACTATGGTGGCAACATTTAGGAGTGTTAACCTACCTAGTGGGGACAGACAGCAATAATAGGCTGGCAGGAGTTCTAACCCTTACCTACGCTAGCCAAACCAAGAAAAAAAAAAAAGTTTTGGCTATACATACACTTTAAATAAAACCTGGAAGCCAGCACATGCATAACATCTATGAGACCAGAGCCAAAGCTTCTTGCACAATTTTATGTGGCTGCAGCATGTATTCATTAACTAGAGTCAGTAGTCACTTGCATATCCCTGAAACTGCTCTAAGGTTCTGTTCCCTTCTCCCCCATAGCTGCGTTCGTGGCAACCTCCAGGTAATATAACTTCCCCATACTGTTAGTGAACCTGCACACAGCTGATCCCTTTGCACACCAAAACATTTTCCGGTTAGCAGTGACAGACCCACTCCATCCACGTCCTCCCCTTTGTACGCAACCGATCAGTTGTGTGCAAAAATATTAGTGGATATGGAAACCTGAATTTGAAAGAAGTATTGTCCTTCTGGTGCACCCTGCTTTACCCAAAGAGAAAGACATTCCTGATCTGTAAAGGGATCTTTAGATTAGTAAATATTGTAATTATTAAATAAGAAAGCACGCATGAGAGATAGTAGGGGCTGCACATCGCAGATAATTGCAATACGGAATGGTTCTCCCAAGGGTTTTTTTTTAGCAGCAAGTTTAGTCAAAAATAATGATTTTTAATAAAAGTCATATATACATTATACCAAAATGTAATTCAAATTCATGAGTTTGTTTAAAAATGTGAGATTTGGTTACACATTAAAGGACATGTTCCATCATACAGAGCGATATTCTCATAGTGGAGCAAAACATTACATTATGCCAGCCACATTAATACCCCAACACGTTTCGACCCATGTAGTCGTGGTCTTGGGGGATTTTTATTCTAGAAAGATATATCAAAAACTCAGAATTCTAAACATATCATAATATACAGGCATCTACATACGTAAGCATGGTATATTTATCGCTAGACAGTAGAATTGGGAAAATGTCCTATAACCAGAAAAAGGGGGATATTTATAGTATTGTTCATATTAATTGATTTTAATTTTAAAATATGTTCATCTAATATGTATATTTTTCACACTATTTGTCTTGTGTGTGTCTTATTTGAAGTTCCAATTATTATTATTATTTTTTTTTTTTTTTTACACACACATATACACAAATATATATATATAATTTAGAAAAATAGTTTATATTGGTGAAGAAATTAAATGAACATAGATAATGCTCACATATACCCAATTTTCACTTTATTCTTTTTTATTATGTCAGGACTTCCACTCATATTAAAACACACACTACAAATTCATTTCTTCACCAATATGCACGATTTTCCAATTTTATATATACATACACACACACACACACACATATGCATCGTGATCCGGGTGTCCCCGATGCGGCATCGACGCGTCATCCCGACTTGCCCCGCCCCTCCCGGAAGAGCGATCTGAGCGGGTCTGTCAAAATAACTTTTGTAATAAATGCAGAGATATAATCCATTAAGTGGCCACCGCTGTATGTGTGTTTTTTTTAAATATATGCCGCTTCATACCTCATTTCTTAGTGTGTGTATAACTGTATATGCCGCTCATGTGACTGCCAGGTCCGGCCCGTCTCCCCTGACGTCAGCCCCGCCTCTTCTAATCTGATAGCTACAGTCGGTGGGCGGGAACTCCCACTGATGTTAGGAGAGGCGAGAGACGGGCCGGACAGTCACATGAGCGGCATATACAGTTATACACACACTAAGAAATGAGGTATGAAGCTGCATATATTTTAAAATGCACATACAGCGGTGGGCACTTAATGGATTATAACTCTGCATTTCTTACCACACAGGTATTTTAACAGCAGTATGTAGAGTACAAATGCGTTTTTATTCTCTACTTACACTGGCTCCTACACGTGCTCTATGCTGACCATCCCCCCCCTTGCACATTCCACTGTGTTAACTCCTAGTGTGCTGGAAGGTGCAAACGGGGGAGCCCAGAGAAATGTCAGCACAGACAGTACAGGGAACTTCACAGGGCTGTTTGTCAGTTGTGGATTCTAATCCCTCCTGACCTCCCAGCAGCCGTGTGTGTGAATTCCTGTACCCTGTAGTGCACTTTTTTAAAGCGGAGTTCCACCCGTTTTTTAGTTGATTAAAAGTCAGCAGCTACAAAAAGTTTAGCTGCTTTTAATAAACAGACACTCACCTGTCCCACGGTCCATCGATGCGGCCGCACGGAGCCTCGCTCCTCTCCCCCTCCTCTTGTCTACTGTGGGCAGTGACACCCGGCAGTGACAGCTTATGGCTTCACTCTGCTCTGCCATTGGTCAACCAATCTTCTGCGACCTGTGTTGTGTCCCAAAAGATCGTTGGCAGGGAGGGGGGAGTCACCTAGGCGGCCGGGACAGGACGTCCCACTAAAAAAAAAAAAAAAAAAAAAAGAGGACACACACTCCCTCCCAAAAAAAAAAATGACATGCCAAATGTGGCATGTCAGGGGCGAGTGCTTAGAGCGGAAGTTCCACTTTTGGGTGGAACTCCACTTTAAAAGGAGTGAGGTTATTTTAATTTCAAAGAATTCCAGTAAATTTTTTGTTTATTAAAATTCAGCACCTACAAAAAAAAGTATCTTCTGACTTTTAATAAAAAGACACTCACCTGTCCCACAATCCAAACCCTCCATTCTCTCCCCTGCCTGTCCACGGTGCTGGCAATACTACTTGTGGGTATCCAGCTGTGACAGCTTGCAGCTGGGTGCGCATGTCTCACTGCACTTTCCTGCATAGCCGGGCAATCTTCTGGGACCTGTGATGTGTCAGAAAAGATTGCAGGGAGGAAGGGCTGCCTAGGCGGCCCAAGCGGAAATGGGAACGCGTCAGTAATCGGGATGCATCGCATCATCGAAGACCAGTGAAGATGCACATATATATACATACATACATATATATATATATATATATATACATACATACATATATATATATATATATATATATATATATATATATATATATATATATATATATATATTATAATATCTCTCTTCTTATTGGAACTTCAAATAAGACACACATACAAGATGAATAGTGTGAAAAATATACACGATACATAACAAATTTTACAAATCAAAATCAATTATTTTGAACAATACTATAAATATCCCCCCTGGTACCTGGTATTCTCGGTCACTCTGTCAGTACTATTAAAGTATGACTATTACTTACTCATGTATTTATTTTTTTAAAACAATCAAAGGTGCTTTATTTTTGTCATACAGGGTAAACACAGTACTATATAACAATTGACACAGAACAGAAGTTTTGAGCAAATACATTTACGTAAGTGTACAGAGGTAGCATGAGGAAAACATATGGTAACTTGACAAATACCACTGTCCCAAGTATACAGAAAATAAAATCAACAGGAAGGGCATTTCAGTCTGAGAAAGCAAAAATGAAATGTAATAAAATCGGAAGAAGAGAGTCACCAGATGAAAGCTTAGGTAGAAGACCAAGGGGCCCATACTTTGTTGTACTTCCACCGGAAACCCCTATTAATATATGTGATCCTATACATAGGCAGGGCTGCGTCTATCAGTGCCTCCCAGGATGAGAGGGCCGGAGGGGATGGCGAGATCCATTTCAGGAGAATCTCCTTTTTTGCATAAAATTAAAAAAAAGGTAGGAAATTAGTAATTTAGAATGATGAGAGCGCTGAGCATCCTCATGGACCCCAACAGGGCCAACTCTGGCAGGACCGGACAGCTGTAATCTCAGATTAATTTAGTTGAACACCGCTGACCAATAGGATGATATAACTGGACATTCCCAGAACATGTGAAAAAAATGTACCCACGTGTTTTACATCTGGAGCAGGTGGGATTTGGGAAAATACAAGTTTCGTGTAATAAATTCTATGAAGGAATTTAGGCTGAATGAGCTTGTCATTGGAAGAAATGACCAGTTAAGGACCATGTTCAATGCAGTCCTCCCAATCCTCCCTATCTAGTAATGGTATATCTCTGTGCTACATCTCCCACAACTTTTCCACCTTAGGGGAGTCAGTACCCAGGAGTGCTCCATACAGAGTTGAGAGGGGTTTACTAAGGCTTCCCGGGGACAAAAGTTCTTCAATAGGGTCAGCCTGGAGGAGAGGCAACTGGGGAAATTGGGCCCTAGCAGCGTGACGCAGTTGTAAATACCTAAACTGCACTCCATTGGGGCAAGTAGTATTTAAGAAGTAATTCAGAAAGCAATAATAGCACACCTTGGGGCATAACATGACTCAGAACTTTAATACCATATCTGGCCCATATTTGGGGGCCTGGAAGGGTACGGAACTGTGGTAAGCTGGGATTCCCCAACAGTGGTTGCACTGGAGATCACTGATTAGGTCATATAATCTGCCATCTAGCAGCTTCCCACACCCTCCATGTAGCTCGCATGGGCCCTGGGACCTCCGCATACACCCCTGGACCCTGTAAGCGAAAAGAACAGCAGCTAAATAACCCAAACACACCACCTCCAAACAAGTTGCAGCATTGGATTTAGAGCCCGTGAACCACCACTGAACTGTCACCAGCATTGCAGCCCAATAGTAAATTTGAACATTGGGTAAAGCCAACCGACCAAGATGGGCTGGAAGCCACAGGGTGGATCGTGCCAACCTAGGGATCGCTCCTCATTTACAGTTATTAATTGGAAACGTCCAAGAGCGTGGCCTCTTTGGAGCTTGATTCCGCCTTGGGGGGAGGCCCTGGAGGCCTCTGGATCACCAAACTTCTGGTTATAGGACATTTTCACAATTTTACTCTCTAGTGGTAAATATACAATTATTAGATGCCTGTATATTATATGTTATGTTACAATTTAGTTTTTTGATATATCTTTCTAGAATAAAAATAGCCCTGAAGACCACGACTACATGGGTCAAAAACGCATTGGGGTAATAATGTGGCTGGCATTCTGTAATGTAATGTTTTGCTCCACTGTGATAATATCGCTATGTATGATGGAACATGTCCTTTAATGTGTAACCAGAGCTCATATTTTAAAACAAACTCATGAATTTGAATTCCATTTTGGTATATAATCAAGAGACTTATTAAAAATCATTATTTTTGACCAAATTAATTTGCTTCTAAAGAACCCCTTGGGGGAACCATTTCATATATTGTAATTAAGCTGCAGTGGAACTTCGGCCTTATGGCCCATACACACGATCTGAAAATCGGATGAAAAAATTGCTTCAGAAGCGATCGTACAATAATCGGATCATTAGTACAGAGCTTTCGAGAGCCGATCACGACAGTTTATCCGATCAGACAAAAACACAAAAAATGTTTTCCCGTATACCAGATCGTACGATTTTCATTTAATCGGTAAAGTTGTCATCTGAAAATACAATAGAAATACACTACATTACACTACATGATCCCCATGACCAAGCTCTGTGGGCGGAGTGAAATGCATTGGAGCCCAGGCTGAGGCTGTCATACACCTCTTATGGGGTTTTGCAGAGATGTGCGACTTCCAGGACTTCTACCTTTTTCAGTAGATTACAAGGGCTACTATGCTCTACCCTTCTCATTCAAAATATTACAATAGATGGTAAACCAAATAGTTTTATGAAGCTGTTGTTCCCTCCCACATTTATCAGTTAACACAGCAGTAAGTAAAATGGGAGTTGGGAATTCATCACAGCATGCAATATATAGAATACATTTTGTAGACTTAGCCTTCATGCACACTGCATCCCAAAGAACCTCAAAGAAGCTGCTCCTGCAGGCTTGTGAGCACTCATTTTTTTCTGCTTGGAAACTTCCCTCCAAGTTAGCCAATGTGTCCATGCACACTATGGCTTTTTCAGGAGTTTACAAGCATTTGCTCTTACAGGCAGAAAAAAACCCCCCTACCAAACTCTCATTTTTTGAGAGGAAATTTAGAGAAGAAAAGACGCCTAAGTGCGCGAAAACGTGCAAAAAAGTTTAAAAGCTCAAAGCATAAAGAAAAAATTAGCTGAGAGAGGGGTTTGTGAAAAAAAAAAAAAAAAAAAAAAAAAAGCACAAAAAAAAAAAAAAAAAAAAAGAAAAAAAAAAAAAAAGCACAAGCTTCTTCAAGCTTTTACGCAGAGAAATATGCCTGTAAAAGCAGCTTTTTTTACTTGCAGTGTGCATGAGCCCCAATAGAACACTGCAACTGCTAAATTCAGACAGTCCAGTTTGCTAAATCTTTGTATAATTCTTGGTAATGGCATGTAAATTTTGTCAAATATACATATGGACTACCAAAATAAAACAGTGTAGCGCTGGACTAATTATAAGGTGCACATATGTATTAACACGTGTGGATTGTTTATGTTGTGACCTAAAATTAATAAATCACAAAATTCAATAGTAAAAATTAATAAGTAAAATTAACTGGTGTGAAACCATACCCTAAAGGGGTGTATACAAGGTAAAACAAGTACAAATTACTAAACATAAAATTAAAGTTCATAAATGTGATAAGTGAAGAATAAAATTCATATATATAGTGAAATGAGAAAACAAGTCCACAAAAAAAGCCAATGCAGGGTCCGGGGTTACAGGATCCACCGTTAGTGCAGCCCGCCACCAGGCGCTTACAGTTGGAGGCTTACCAGAAAGCCTGCGACCGCCCTTACTCAGGGGGGTCAAAACAGGCTTAGAAGTGGAAGACGGATTCCAGGAGATGTCTCACAATGGGTTCCTCAGATTAACCTGTCGGTCTCCTCGCTGGACAATCAATCCTGCAGTAACGGGGGCACCGGTATAGAGGGGGTACTCTCCAGGGTTCCTTCTTGTGCTTCTTTCCAGATGGACCAGGCATAAATGAGCCACAAATCCCAAGAGAAAGAAAAAGGGGACTCCAATAGTGCAGATTGACCAGTATCAATTGATTTATTTGAATCCAATACAAAAAGTCTATGGATAAAAGCACTTACAAAGTGACAAAAATAAAACTCCTCGGCTCTTTAAAACGAAAACGCGCATGCGCGATGCGTGTTAAAGTTATGACCCTACAGCCCTTTCGTCACAACTGACGTTTCGACACTGATGACGTCTTATTCTTCACTTATCACATTTATGAACTTTAATTTCATGTTTAGTAATTTGTACTTGTTTTACCTTGTATACACCCCTTTAGGGTATGGTTTCACACCAGTTAATTTTACTTATTAATTTTTATTATTGAATTTTGTGATTTATTAATTTTAGGTCACAACATAAACAATCCACATGTGTTAATACATATGTGCACCTTATAATTAGTCCAGCGCTACACTGTTTTATTTTGGTTATGCTTTTTGTGCCTTTGTATTGGGGTTTTGGTGTTTTAGCTGCAGGATTTCCTTCACGGTTTTTCACTTTTGTCATTTTTATATTTTTTGCACCTAGCACAATTTCTTCCCCCTCCTTTTACTTATACATATGGACTAGACTGCAGCTACCCACCTCCCTGTATGAGGTTAATAACATGCAGCAACAGGTTACACCCAGCTTCACCAAAACAAACTGGTTACCTGGGTGCCATCCGGAAGAACATCAATCTCTGTGCCCCCAAGTCGTATCACAATGTCTGTAGTTCGAAAACGAAAATCTGGGTGATCAGCTATGTCATATACGCTGACATCCTCTTCTTCTCCCACAACCTGTAAGGCCAATGGGTACATCTTTATTACAGATTCAGGCAAGCCACTAAGCAAGTCACAGTTAAAATATATTTTTATACATTTACATAAACTGTCTTACTAGCCTAAGGATGCGTCTTTCTGTTCAGATTTTCGTACCATATAAGTATTCATGTCACATGCATAGCCAAGTTCAACACCTCACAGCAGTAAAACAATACAACCAGGCCTAGGACACAGGCCCATCCTGTGACTGGATAATAAAGGAGCATTGGTACATTGATGATGTTATCCCATTTCTCAACCCTACTTAAACCAGGTTTACATTTGCACTTTACATAGAAATAGAGTCCTGAATAATTGAGTGTGCTCCCCCCTCTCTTCAAAGGGTAAAAACTGATGAATGGGGAGGGGGGTTATGGGAGATCAGCATCAAGATAGATTTAGGTACTTGCACCAGTTGTTATATGCATTTAAAGTGGTTGGAAAAATAAAGACATTTTTACCCATATCGTCGGCTATTTTTAGCGGCGTTTTAACGTCGGATTTGCGGCCATTTCGGCTGCTAGCGGGGCGCTTTTAACTCCCGCTAGCGGCCGAGAAAAGGTTAAAACCGCCGCAATAGCTGCATTTTGCCAGCGGTATAGCCCCGCTGCCCCATTGATTTCAATGGGCAGGAGTGGTAAACACACCGCTCCAAAGAAGCTGCTGGCAGGACTTTTCCTGAAGCCCTGCCAGCGCACCGCTCCAGTGTGAAAGCCCTCGGGCTTTCACACTGGAGGCAATGGAGCAGCAGTTTGAGGGCGGATTGCAGGCACTATTTTTAACGCTATAGCGCCTGCAAAACGCCCTCGGTGTGAAAGGGGTCTAATGCATTTAAGGTAAAAAATGTCCCAACAGCAGTATCGCCCCTCACCCCCTAAATACTCACCCAAGTCCTCCCTCGATCCAGTGCTGTGGCTGTCTGTAGCTGCTCTCCTCTCTCTTCCTACATTCTCAGGACAGAGAGGGAACAGTGGGAGCCATTGGCTCCTGCTGCTGTGAATAAAATCCTGTGAGGAGAGAGCAGGGACAAGACGCACTGTGTTTGTATCTATGGATGCACAAAACCCAGTTCGGGATTAAGCCTACACGAGTGCCCCCCTAGCAAACAGCTTGCTAGGGGGGCACTTGGAGGAGTGCCCCCCAAGATCACCAGTGTGGGACCCCAGATAACTAGGTTTGGGGCCGCTCCTCTGTGCAATTCCATTTGCATAGAGCAGGTAAGTATAATATATTGTTATTTTTAAAAACAGATTTTAGCCTTTACAACCATTTTAATTAATTTGTAATAAACACAGAATTCAGAATAAAATAGTTGTAAACCTCAGACATGAAATATGAACAAAGCTCATCCTTCTATATGGGGTACTTGCCTCTCTCCAAAGCTCTAAGTGTAACGTCTCTTTGCTGCCTTTTTTTTAGCTCGAGTCACTTCTGACAGCTTTACTCCCATACCAGGAGAAAAAGGGTGTTAGGGGAAGAGAGAGATTCAGCACATAGCCTGTGACTTACTTACAGCTGTGCTTGTTTTCCTTAAAGATCGAGGGGGTCCCTTCCCTTCGATTAAGCTCTGAATTCTGCTCCGAGCTGTGCAGTGTGCGAATTCAGATTCCCAACCCCTGCTTTCCTCTGTCAGATTTTGTGTTTTTGTAGAAGGCTGTTCAGGACAAATGGTTGCAGGTTATCAGGTACAACTTATGTAGGAAGATTTGTTTACCCACTTCTGTTCCGGTCGCCTAGGCGATTGGAAGTGGAAGTTCTCTCTCCCAAAGTCTTCTAGGACGTATGACAAGTACTAGAAGACTTACGGACCAGTCAAAGAGCGCTGCGCCACTCATGAATGCGCAGGTGGCAACTGGCTATGAAGCTGCAAGCTGTCACAGCCAGGTGTCTATAGTAGAGATGCCGGCTCCATCGAGGGAGCACACTGAGAGAACAGAGTGGGGGAGTGCACCACTGGACCATGAGACAGGTGAGTGGCTGTTTATTAAAAGTCATCAGCTACACTTTTTGTAGCTGCTGACTTTTAACAAACAAAAATATGACTGGAACTCCGCTTTAAAGTAACCCAGCCAAAACCAAAGCATTTGATGAAAAATTGATAAGACAGGACAGCTGCAATAAAAAGTTCATATCAAATCAATCTGTAGGTCCAGAGGCGTTTGAAGATGCATGCAAAGCTCAATTTTTTGTAAGAGTCGTCCTTGGCCCTGCCCCAGGGGTATTGCTAGGATTGGGAAAGACTGGTGGTACCCTAGGACATGCCCTCAACAAATGGCAGGCATGGCCACGTTGTGCTAACAGTGGGAAAAGCTTAAAGGGCAACCTGAGCCTACCTGCTGTATATATAGAACACACGCCTTAGTCTTAGTATCCACAAAATATGCTTTAAATATTGTGCTACAAGTGACAATCACATAAGCACGCATAAATCTCAGCACAATAATAATAAAAAAAAATTTTAAAAACACACACACGCAAACTCTTCCATTCGGCACACAGAATACAGAGCTAACACTTTGTTCTGTACCCTATTTCAGAGTAAAAAAAAAAAATTATTAATAATAATAATAATAATAATAATAATTACACACATGCCAGGTGGCGTTGGAACTCAGGCACCTAGCAGGCGATGCAGGGCACTTCTCTGGTTGCCTGGCAGTAGCGACGCCACATCCTTGCTCCTTTCCTGGCTTCAAGTCTAACTTAACCCTTGGAAGTCATAAAAATGAGGCTTGACTATACAGCAAGTTTAACTGTCTAATCTCCAGGTCTACTAACTGTTTTGCCAAATTTTCACTAAAGCTAACCACTGCTTATACATTTTATTTCATTATATGCACAGGTTTGTGACAGGTTCACTTTAAAATGGTCAGTCTGCTTCAAGCTCATATAATGGTTAGGGGCGGAGGTTCTGGGGTGACTCAGTCACTGACATTTTACTAGAATTTAGTGGCTAGTTCTCTGTACCCAGTTAAGCTGCAAACGTCTACTGCTGCATTGTCTTTGGTGTAGAATACAAGCAAAATGCAATCTCTTGCGATGACCATAGCTGTGGTACAAACCTGGGAGTTTTACCCACAACCTTCACAGAACTCCCAGACACTCTTCATTCCTTGGTACCCACCATAAAATTGGCTGGTGTCAGACTAAAGAGTGGCAATGTTATCCTTTACGTCTTGTGACAGTGCTTGGGCTAGTGATTGATTGTTGTATTAGGGAGTACGTCATTGTACCCATACCCAAAAGCCCCTGTTATTTTGCAATGGCTTCCATAGAAACAAGAAGAAAGGGGGATAACTGTTATGGTGAGAAGGCATTGGGGGGGGGGGGGGTTGAACTTTAAACAGACCCTGCCACTTTACTCAGAATGGACATGGTGACAGGGTCCCTAGTAAGCCGATAGGTCACTTGAGCCACCAAAATTCAACCGAAAACAACTGGTGCTTATAACCAGTCAAACTGCATTGACCACCCTCACTTACCTCAACATCATCTTCTTCAGCATTCAGCTTGATCCATTTCACCACACATGTACGCCCTGTGTGGTCTCCAGACTGGACCACACCATACACACTGGTATCATGCAGAGTGTGGGCTATTTGATGATAAAAAAAGAAAAAAGCGAATAAGTAAACAGTGTGATAGGAGTATTTCTTGAAAGAATTATATTTATGTATTCACTAACCTCTTTTATCCACCACAAAATCGCCTGGACAAAACTCATTATTATCCAAATGCTGGATGGGAAGCAGGTCGTTAGACCTTATGTTAGTTTCTAAAGTGCCATCCTGCCACATAACATCTGCAGTAGTCACTGTAGTGATCACTTCAACTGCCACCCTAAAAAGGGATGGAGAGACATGAAACATTAGCCATACAGATATTACCGTTTTCATCTTCAGTACTGAAGACTATTAAAAGTAACTAGGCTGGTACTTTTTTTTTTTTTTTTTTTTTTTTTTTTATTGGTAGTACTGATTTTGAGCTGGGTACATAAAATCTCAATACACCACTCTTCCGGATTGGACCACGCATCTGTACCCCATCCACTTGCAATGTGTGTCTCTACTGGTTGGGGGAGCATGGATGACAGGATGTGTGATAGAGACCAGGCTCAAAGATGGAAGCTGCCACTGCTTATTGTCTCCTAGGGAGCAGAGGAGGATGTAATAAATTACATACAAACACATCTGGTGTCTGTGTTTTTAGGTTCAGAGATCACTTTAGCCGGCCATAGACAGTTCAAATCTCGGCCAGTTTAAGAGGGACCGGTCGAGATTTGAACCATCTATGGGCAGGCCAATTGTACCAATGCCGATCCATTGGTCGACTTTGGTACAGCCAGCATACCATATTTTTACATGCGATTGTCAGCGGCTATAGCCACTGTGTTCTCCCAGCAGGGATGGATCCCCACGCCGCCCGCACTGGGAGAACACAACAGCTCCGTGGGAGGGATTCACCAAGCAATTTTCTTTCCTACAACCCGTGGTTGCAGGAAAGAAAATCAAATCGCATCATGTATGGCCTGCCTTACTCGGTTGACAAGCTTTCTTTCTAACACAGCTTAAAGTCCATCTGTACTTATCCCATGCAGCACATGATATTCATAGAGATATGTACTTGCTTTCCTTTTGCTACCCTGCTGCTCCATTCAGCCACTGGAAGTAAACAAATTCCGTATATTAGATCCAATGTAATCCATGAGTTATAGCTCACAGAGCAATATGGACTCTCCCATGCTGGTGCTGTCTCATCGTCAGCCAAGTCACATTTCTCCATACCAAGAAGTACTGGGTATTTCCTTTGGCTCCCAGATCTGAATGGAGCGGTTGGAAACAGAAGGAAAGGCAAGTATATGCTGCTGGGGTTTGTCCTGACGGCGCAAAAAAACAGGTTACTTCAAAATTAAAATTTGGGTAAAGGATCACTCTAACGCTCACTGAGTGGATAAGACATACAGGTGGCACACAGACTGCACCCTGATAAGTTTGAGAAATTTTGGGTGAATCGGTTGGATGCGTCAGGCTGGAATCCGCTGCCCTGTAGTTACTATGATTGACTCGGTATGTATAAACTGGACTTGATTTAATAATGAGTCACAAATGTGCCTTTATGGGCTGTGCTAAAAGTTTGACTACTCTGGATTTCTTTAATTACTTGCTGTCTGCCCCATACCATAGCAGTTTTACTGCTACAGGGCAACAGTTGTGCGTGGGTTAAATATTATATATATAAAATAATATAAATATATATATATATATATAAATATATATATATATATATATATATTTTAATATTATACACATATATGTTATCCGGCTCCCCGGGGTGGGGGGCGCGCATACGCGCCTCGCTCCTGCTGTGGTTTTACTCGATGTCCGCTGGCACCCGCTAATCATTTGTTACACAGGCAGAACGGCAGTCTGCCTAGGCTAAAAAAATATGCACTGTCACTGTACTGACACTGGCTGGGAAGGGGTTAACATCAGGGGCAATCAAAGGGTTAACTGTGAGCCTAGCTAGTGTTTCTGTGTACTATGGGAGGTGCTTTTACTAGGGGAAGGCATGATTCCATATCCCTGCTTTGCAGGTACACCGAAACGATACCTTCCCTACTGACAAAGCCATCGCTATTCTCCCAGTGCTCTGACAGGGTCGATGCTGCTTTCTCACACAGTTGCCGCTCTGCCTTCCCCTCCACTGTCTATTCACATAAGGCTTTGTATTTTGTGAATAGATCATGCTTACCATTATCATTGAAGTGCTTGTAAACCCTTACAATCCACTCTTTGCTACAGGTAAGCCTATAATAAGGCTTACCTGTAGCTACCCCGGATATCTCCTAAACCTGCACGGTTTAGGAGATATTCTCTGTATTTGCATGTGCCAACATCATCGGCATACGCTCACTGAAGCAATGGCACGTACATCCCGTTTGCTTCAGTGAGTGTGCCATTACCGGCGGCTCCTGCGCGCATGCACGGGAGTGACGTCATCGCTCCAGGCCAATCACAGCACCTGGAGCCATGATACCCGTAAGTAACTCCGGGGAGAAATGTCACCGGCTGGTGCTGTGTACGGGCACTGCAGCTATGCATACTAGCTCATTATGTCTTTGTCTTGAATTGACCCCCCCCCCCCCCATTGTGGATTTACAACCACTTCAAGAGCAAAAGAAAATCCAGAATTTTGGGTGGTCCACAGAAAAATAAAAAGAGGAGAAATCTCCAATATGGACACTAGTTCCTAGTTAGTAGTTAGTGACTTGGATTCCCTTAATTTGCAGGGATTTCCACCGATTTCCTGTTTTGGCTATGGGATAGGAAACAAAAAAGGTAAATCCCCCCAATGGGGCAAAAATAAAAATCTGACAGGGGTTATAACCCTTCCCTACCCTAATCTAAAATGAAAAATAAAAAAAAGTTTTGCCTATAGTTCCACTTTAATGCAGGGAGTGCATTAGGGTAAAACACTGTTTTGCCTTTAGAAGCACTTTAATCCCCTTATAAGCCAGCTCATTTTTAGTAACTAGGCTAGAGCAAACACCCCCCCCCCCCCCCCTAGCACTTTTTAGAAACTCAATGGAATGACCCATTTACAGAAGACAAACAAGGATCTACAAAGATGTGTGCTAAAATATTTCAACTAGATATATTTAACCAGAACGAGATTATTTTCCTGTCAGCTAGAGTTTTACTTTAGGTAAACAGTTTGTGGGCAATATTCTCAGGAATAATTTTAAAAAATACATTTTGTTCGACCATGAACTTAATACATCTATCCCTACACAACAGAAACACTGGGGAAGTCATTCTGGAAGACCAGTCCAAAGCTTTGGGGTTCCCCCACTTACAAACCTGTCCCCTGGCTTAAACTCTCTGTACACCTTGCTCTTTTTCTTCTTTTTGTGTTTCCTCTTTAAGTTTCGTATGGACAGAGGAATGCTCTTTTTACGGCTAGCCCCACTGCCGCTTTTTGAGGAGGTGGTCGAGCTGGCAGAAGAAGTCACAGAGCTTGTATCATCAGTGTCCTCAGCAGCCTCATCATCTGCATCCTGTTCACTGGCCTGAAGTGGGAAGTCCTGGAACATCTCCTGGATGTTGCCCAGCAGTTGGTCCTGTACAGAGCACTCCTCAGAGGCTGTAGCTTTTGATAGTTCTTTTCCATTGGTGGCCTCATTCTGTTTACTGCCTTTCTCAGCCACTTCAGATGCTGGAGTGTTAGAGTGTCTCTTGAATAGCTCTGCTGGGTTTAAGGACTCTTGTGTACATGCGATGATTTTTACCATTTGCTTTTCCCGCAACTTCTCTCCTTGCTGAAAGGAAAACCAAAAGGCACGACTCTGAAAACCAAAACTATAAGCAAGTTTTTCTTAAGAATGATGGATGAGGTCTTAGGACTTCATCCATCATGCATTAAATGTTGACATCCTTATAGCCAAAACTTTATGAATTTACTTTGGTATTGAGTTTTAGGCTGCATTCACAACTGAGTGTTTTGAACCGTGGGCAGAACTCACCACGATTCTGTCCATGATTTCAAAATGCTCTGCTAAACTGACAAATCACACAACGTGAATTTCAGATGCCATTCATTTTAATGGCACCTAAAAACGTGGTGCGATACTGGCACGCTAAATCGCGCTGTAATTTTGGGAAACTGCATCATACTAATCATGCATCATGCTAAGCTTGTCGATTAAAATAAGCTCCTGTTCTTTCTGGGCGACAAGCTGCATGCGATGCGGTTTGCTGCGATTGCAGTGCCATTTATCACCATGTTTTTAGGTGCTATTTAAATGGATGCCATCTGAAATTTGCATTGAGATTTGTCATTTTAGCAGAGCGTTTTGAAATCAAATTCAAAACTTCCAGGTGTAATCAGACAGTAAGGCTGCATTCACATCCACTATTCTGCCTGTGATTTCAAAACGCTGTGGTAAAATGACAAATTGCACAACACAAATTTCAGATGCCTTTTTAGGTGCCATTAAGATCTGAAATTGAGTGTGGTTCTGTCGCGATAAATCATGCTGCAATTGCATCAAACCAAATCACGTGAAGTTTGTCACCCAAAAAAAGTTTGAGCTTTAAAAGGGGTTGTAAAGGTAATTTTTTTTTTTTTTTTTAAATAACAAACATATCATACTTACCTTCACTGTGCAGCTCGTTCTGCACAGAGTGGCCCCGAACCTGGTCTTCTGGGGTCCCTCGGCGGCTGTTTCAGCTCCTCCCCGCAAGCATTTACCACCTTAATGCGAGCTCCCTCGCATGGTGGTGAGTGCTTGCGGGCGCGCTCCCGTGATACAGCCGGCGGCTATAGCCGCTCGCTGTATCACTCGGCCCCGCCCCCGGCGCGCCGCGTCATCGGATGTGATTGACAGCAGCGCGAGCCAATGGCTGCGCTGCTTTCAATCCATCCACTGCAGCCAATCAGCGACCAGGCTGAGCTGCAATGAGGACGAGCAGCGAAGATTCGAGGCGTCAGGTAAGTAAAACGGGGGGGCTGGGGGCGGCGGTACTGTCAAAAGTTTTTTCACCTTAATGCATAGAATGCATTAAGGTGAAAAAATTTTTATCTTTACAACCCCTTTAAAAAAAAAAAAAAGTCATTTTTTTTTGAAACATTTTTTCAGTTTACAACAGAACTTAAAATAAAAAAGGCACTTCCATAAAACAAGCAGAAGCGAAAGAAAAACATACCAGGTATATAAACAAAAAAGAAAGCATAATTACAATTACATCTTGCAACCCACAGATCACGCCATTCCTCTCATGTGAAACCTCCCAATAGAACGATACATTTTCCATACAAAATGTTTCCAGGTTTAATAATTTTAAAATCAGGACAGTGAGATATACACAGTTATTATCACACCCCAACATATATTACAATCAGGTACATAAAGTAGCCATTGGCAGTTAGTTCCTTTAGCTGCCCAGGTCATCTCTCTGCAACTGAGTGGTATGTGTAGATAAGGTAGAATCTAGTCATCAGGGCCATCTATTTTTTGAAACTTTTTAGGGAAATTTATGTTTATAGGTCTAGGAGCTATTTTTGGGCGACAAGCTTCACGCAACTCGGTTTGCCACGATTTGTCGCGGGACAATAACAGCAGAACTTCACCACATATTAAGGTGAATGGCATCAGAAATTAGAATTTTGCGATTTGGCATTTTACAAGAGAGTTTTGAAATTGTGGACAGAATCGCAGAGATTCTGCCCACTATTCAAGATGCCCAGGTGCGAATGTAGCCTAAGTGATCGAAAATAACCAGACAATATAAAAAGCTGACAAGGATTCTAGTATGCTCTAGTAAACAAAAAAAAAAAAAAATAGGATTTTTATAACAGCTTACCTGTAAAATTCTTTTCTTTGAAGTACATCATGGGACACAGAGCCATAGTAATTGCTATGTGGGTTACAGGCCACCTTTAGGTGATGGACACTGACACAGCCTAAGACAGGAAGTCCACTCCCTATATAACAACACCTCCCACTAATGGGAGTACCTCAGTTTTTGTAGCAAAGCAATACACATGTATACCAGAAAGAAGGGAGGGACCTCTGTGTCCCGTGAGGTACTTTAAAGAAAAGGATTTTAGAGGTAAGCTGTTAAAAAAATCCTAATTTCTTAATCGTACATCACGGGACACAGAGCCATAGTAATTACTATGTGGGATGTCCCAGAGCATTGCCAACTGAGGGGAGGGAGACAACAAAATTAGGGCACCATGAGATCAGAGGACTTATACTGCTGCCTGCAGCACACTGCGCCCAAAAGCGATATCCTTATGCCTTTTTTCATCTAATTGATAGAATCTGGTAAATGTATGGACTGAAGACCAAGTTGCGGCCTTGCAGATTTGAGCCATGGAGGCTTGGTGATGCACTGCCCACGAAGCACTAACAGCCATTGTGGAGTGCGCTTTGATATGAAAAGGTGGAATCTTCCTCTTTAAACCATAAGCTTAAACAATTACTTGCCGAATCCATTTGGAAATAGTAGATTTTGATGCCTGTCCTCTTTTAGGACCTTCAGGAAATACAAACAAAACATCAGTTTTACGAATCTGAGCAGTCACCTTCAAGTAGACCTTGACTGCTCTCACCACATCAAGAATGTAGTGACTTCTCTTCCGTAGAACCGGGTTCTGGAAAAAAAATGAAGGTAGAACAATATCCTGGCTTAAATGAAAACTTGACATTACCTTCGGTAGAAAGTTAGGATGAAAAAATTGAAAAACAGGTTTCCTCTATATGGGAATTTTAGATAGGGCAAGTAGCTAATGAGATATGGAACAAGTATTAAAAAGTACAAATCTTTTATTAATATGAATTAAAAGAATAAGCATATATATAAAAATGTGAAAATTAATCCGAAAAAAAAATCTCTGGGGGCTAGTATACATACAGTACAGTTTGATTGTACAAACAGTAACCACAATATATGTGTTGAACTACAAGTGGATACAACAGAAGTACCTGATGCGTTTCAAGATTTGCAATGGTTGTATTCTCTTCCTCAGGGGTACAGTATATGTATGTGCTTATTCTTATAATTCATATTATTAAAAGATTTATACTTTTTAATACTCGTTCCATATCTCATTAGCTACTTGCCCTAACTAAAAGTCCCATATAGATGAAACCTGTTTTTCAATATTGTATTCTAGGGATGTGGGCCATTTAAGCTTTCTTTCTGTGATATTTAGCACTTTTTCAATTTTTCTTTTTTTTTTTTTGAAAGTTAGGATGAGGACGCAATACTACCTTATCCTTGTGAATAATTAAATATAGCTCTTTACAAGAAAGAGCAGCCAACTTCGATACTTTTCTTGCAGAAGATATGGCTACCAGAAAAACGTATTTCCTTGTCAAAAGTACCAAGGGAATAGGTCGTATCGGCTCAAAAGACTGTTTCTGTAATGCTGACAGAACTAAATTCATCATCTCCCGCCCCCGGTTCCTCAGTTTGAGGTCCTGGGTAACGGAAGGGGACCTATCGTGCTTAGTCCCACTCTGGGATGCGATTAAAGCCTCTACCCTCTGCTCCAATCCCAATATGGTTGAGGAAAAAAACTTCAGTAACAGACAGGGGCTGCAGTGTTGGAAACAGTTGCAACACCTGATATCCCTGATGGCTCACTCTGACCAGCCACTTCAGATCTCTCAGGGGAGGATGCCATAGTAAAGATGAGTTTAGGCTTTTTTGAGCTTGAAGGAGTCCCTCTTGAGCCCTTTTTGGGGTGTTTCTACCCCCCTTCTGACCATAGCCCGATGCATAAATGCAGAGGTACTACCAGAGGAAATCGCATCCACTGCTTGAGCAAATAGTCCAGCAACTGCCGCTGCTATTTAACACTCAGCCTGATGCTTTTAGTAAATGTGCCAAGGAAATGCCTGTGTCACCAAACCACTTACATGCCCCTTTTTGCTCGTGTCCCTCCGACAGCTGCCGCCAGCAAAAATGGAGCTTTTAAAACATACTCCCACGCTGGACGTTGTCGCACGCCAACGCCGCGCTAAGCCCCACCTCCTCCGTGACATCGTGCCCCCCCTCCCCCGTCTTTTCAAAAGAGCGTCTTTAAAGCACGAGCGTGGGCCTCTGATCCAACGGGATCGCCGTGTGTGTGTGTGGTGGTGGTGGTGGTGGGGGGGGGGGGGGGGGAGGGTGGCGAGGAGGAGACCTGGTAAAAAACCGCTGTGCAGGGGCAGTAAAAAATGGAGTGGCATCGCCGATCGTTCTGGCTTCTCCCTATCCAGGGAGAGGGGGAGAGCTTGTCCAGGTGGGCATTTGTTTTTTTTGGAAGAAAATCCCCCCCGATCTTACCAGAGGCCTGGGCTGCTCGCCGGAGGAAATCTGCAGCCTCTGCTGAGACAGCGTGATCTTTGAGGAAAGCATGACAAGGTACGTGCTCTATACAGCCCCCAGTGGTGACTTTTAGGCATGATAACATTTACTTTTTTTTTTACGGAGACAATTCTTAAGAAACGTCAAAATTCCTTAGAAAACTCCACTTACCTTTCCCGCCACAGGGTTTTCTGTGGTAAAACCAACAGACCCAATCTTCACCTCCCATGGTGGGCTCCGTTTAAAAACTTTCAGGAACCGGGGCCCCTTTTTATCATGGGATCCACACTCCTGGACCCGTAAAAGACCCTGCCAGAAAAACCTTATGGCTGAAAAAAACCAAAAGTACTGGATCCCGGGGTCCAGCTCTCTGAAAAGAGAAGCGTTACGGGCTAAACCTCGTGTTTCCACCACGAGGCCCGGGTACCATTCAATTCGGCCTAAAAAGACACTTTGAATGGATACGGCTACATAGCTGGCCCCAGCAGGGATTGCTCCAGTGGAGCTCAGCACAGCACATCTTTACTCGTGACCAACACCGGCGAAAAAACTGAGGTACTCCCAGTAGTGGGAGGGGATATATAGGGAGTGGACTTCCTGTCTTAAGGTGTGCCAGTGTCCTGAAGGTGGCCTATAACCCACATAGTAATTACTATGGCTCTGTGTCCTGTGATGTACAATTAAGAAAAAATTAAGAAAAAAAAAAAGTTATCCTCAGAACAGAGTAAAAAAAATCTCTCCAATGCAGTGTCCAGAGGAGTCCAGTATGCAGAGGAGTTCTATCTTCAGACATATTTTAGCTGACAATAGCTTTACCCTAAGGACACTTTCACACTGTGGGGGGATGTGGCGTCGGTGGTGATTTTCCAGCACTTTTAACCCCTGCTAGCGGCCGAAAAAGGGTTAAAAGCGCCCACAAAGCTCTGCTGCCGAAGTACTTTTTTTTTTCCCCGTCCTGCAAGCACCCTCCCCCAGTGTGAAAGCACTCAGGCTTTCACACTGAGGTGGCAGGGGAGGCGTTTTTCAGACATTTTTAGCCCTTTAGTGTCTGAAAAAAAATAGGATTTTTATAACAGCTTACCTGTAAAATCCTTTTCTTGGAGTACATCATGACACACAGAGCACCATAGTAATCACTATGTGGGTATATAGGCACCTTCAGGTGATGGACACTGGTATACCCAATACAGGAACGTTCACTCCCTATATAACCCCTCCTCCTACCAGGAGTACCTCAGTTTTTGTAGCAAAGCAATATACCTAAACCCCAAAAAGAGGGGAAGGACCTCTGTGTCCCACAATGTACTTCAAGAAAAGGATTTTACAGGTAAGCTGTTATTAAAATCCTATTTTCTTTATCGTACATCATGGGACACAGAGCACCATAGTAATCACTATGTGGGACGTCCCATAGCAATGCTATTTGAGGGGAGGGAGACACAACCCGTAGGGCACCCGCAGACTTGAGGACTTGTACTGTTGCCTGCAGCACACTGCGCCCAAAGACGATACCCTCATACCTCCTTACATCCACCTGATAAAGCTTGGTGAATGTATGTACTGAAGACCAAGTTGCAGCCTTACAGATCTGAGCCATGGAGGCCTGGTGACGCACTGTCCAAGAAGCACTAACCGCCCTGGTAGAGTGCGCTTTGACTTGAAAAGGTGGAATCTTACCCCTTAACCACTTGAGCCCCGGACCATTATGCTGCCTAAGGACCAGAGGTCTTTTTCCAATTTGGCACTGCGTCGCTTTAACTGCTAATTGCGCGGTTATGCAATGCTGTACCCAAACGAAATTTGCGTCCTTTTCTTCCCACAAATAGAGCTTTCTTTTGATGGTATTTGATCACTTCTGCAGTTTTTATTTTTTGCGCTATAAACGGAAAAAGACCGAAAATTTTGAAAAAAAATGATATTTTCTACTTTTTGTTATAAAAAAAATCCAATAAACTCAATTTTAGTCATACATTTAGGCCAAAATGTATTCGGCCACATGTCTTTGGTAAAAAAAATGTCAATAAGCGTATATTTATTGGTTTGCGCAAAAGTTATAGCGTCTACAAACTAGGGTACATTTTCTGGAATTTACACAGCTTTTAGTTTATGACTGCCTATGTCATTTCTTGAGGTGCTAAAATGGCAGGGCAGTACAAAACCCCCCCAAATGACCCCATTTTGGAAAGTAGACACCCCAAGGAAATTGCTGATAGGCATGTTGAACCCATTGAATATTTATTTTTTTTGTCCCAAGTGATTGAATAATGACAAAAAAAAAAAAAAAAAAAAATATTTACAAAAAGTTGTCACTAAATGATATATTGCTCACACAGGCCATGGGCCTATGTGGAATTGCACCCCAAAATATATTCAGCTACTTCTCCTGAGTACGGGGATACCACATGTGTGGGACTTTTTGGGAGCCTAGCCGCGTATGGGACCCCGAAAACCAATCACCGCCTTCAGGATTTCTAAGGGTGTAACTTTTTGATTTCACTCTTCACTGCCTATCACAGTTTCGGAGGCCATGGAATGCCCAGGTGGCACAACCCCCCCCCAAATGACCCCATTTTGGAAAGTAGACACCCCAAGCTATTTGCTGAGAGGCATATTGAGTCCATGGAATATTTTATATTTTGACACAAGTTGCGGGAAAGTGACACTTTTTTTTTTTTTTTTTTTTTTTTTGCACAAAGTTGTCACTAAATGATATATTGCTCACACAGGCCATGGGCCTATGTGGAATTGCACCCCAAAATACATTTAGCTGCTTCTCCTGAGTATGGGGATACCACATGTGTGGGACTTTTTGGGAGCCTAGCCGCGTACGGGGCCCCGAAATCCAATCACCGCCTTCAGCGTTTTTAAGGGCGTGAATTTTTGATTTTACTCTTCACTGCCTAACACCGTTTCGGAGGCCATGGAATGCCCAGGTGGCACAAACCCCCCCCAAATGACCCCATTTTGGAAAGTAGACACCCCAAGCTATTTGCTGAGAGGCATGGTGAGTATTTTGAAGCTCTCATTTGTTTTTGAAAATGAAGAAAGACAAGAAAAAACTTTTTTTTTTTTTCTTTTTTCAAATTTCAAAACTTTGTGACAAAAAGTGAGGTCTGCAAAATACTCACTATACCTCTCAGCAAATAGCTTGGGGTGTCTACTTTCCAAAATGGGGTCATTTGGGGGGGTTTTGTGCCACCTGGGCATTCCATGGCCTCCGAAACTGTGATAGGCAGTGAAGAGTGAAATCAAAAATTCACGCCCCTTAGAAAGCCTGAAGGCGGTGCTTGGTTTTTGGGGTCCCGTACACGGCTAGGCTCCCAAAAAGTCTCACACATGTGGTATCCCCGTACTCAGGAGAAGCAGCAGAATGTATTTTGGGGTGTAATTTCACATATTCCCATGGCATGTTTGAGCAATATATCATTTAGTGACAACTTTGTGCAAAAAAAAAAAAAAAAAAAAAAAAATTTGTCTCTTTCCCGCAACTTGTGTCGCAATATAAAATATTCCATGGACTCGACATGCCTCTCAGCAAATAGCTTGGGGTGTCTACTTTCCAAAATGGGGTCATTTGGGGGGGTTTTGAACTGTCCTGGCATTTTATGCACAACATTTAGAAGCTTATGTCACACATCACTCACTCTTCTAACCACTTGAAGACAAAGCCCTTTCTGACACTTATTTTTTACATGAAAAAGTTTTTTTTTTTTTGCAAGAAAATTACTTTGAACCCCCAAACATTATATATTTTTTTAAAGCAAATGCCCTACAGATTAAAATGGTGGGTGTTTCATTTTTTTTTTTCACACAGTATTTGCGCAGCGATTTTTCAAACGCATTTTTTGGGGAAAAAACACACTTTTTTAAATTTTAATGCACTAAAACACACTATATTGCCCAAATGTTTGATGAAATAAAAAAGATGATCTTAGACCGAGTACATGGATACCAAACATGACATGCTTTACAATTGCGCACAAACGTGCAGTGGCAACAAAATAAATACATTTTTAAAAGCCTTTAAAAGCCTTTACAGGTTACCACTTTAGATCTACAGAGGAGGTCTACTGCAAAAATTACTGCCCTCGATCTGACCTTCGCGGCGATACCTCACATGCATGGTGCAATTGCTGTTTACGTTTGACGACAGACCGCCGCTTGCGTTCGCCTTAGCGCAAGAGCAGGGGGCGACAGGGGTGCTTTTTTTTTTTTTTTTTTTTTTCTTTATTATTTTTTTGCTTTTTTATCTTATTTTTAAACTGTTCCTTTCATTTTTTTTTTTTTTAAATCATTTTTATTGTTATCTCGGGGAATGTAAATATCCCCTATGATAGCAATAGGTAGTGACAGGTACTCTTTTTTGAAAAAATTGGGGTCTATTAGACCCTAGATCTCTCCTCTGCCCTCAAAGCATCTGACCACACCAAGATCGGTGTGATAAAATGCTTCCCCAATTTCCCAATGGCGCTATTTACATCCGGCGAAATCTAAGTCATAAAATGCTCGTAGCTTCCGGTTTCTTAGGCCATAGAGATGTTTGGAGCCACTCTTGTCTCTGATCAGCTCTATGGTCAGCTGGCTGAATCACCGGCTGCATTCTCAGGTTCCCTGTTGAGACAGGAGAGCCAGAGAAAAACACGGAAGACGGTGGGGGGGGGGGGGCATTCCCTCCCACGGCTTGTAAAGGCAGTCTAGAGGCTAATTAGCCGCTAGGATTGCTTTTACATGAAAGCCGACCGCTGGCTGAAAAGAATGATACCAAGATGATACCTAAACCTGCAGGCATCATTCTGGTATAACCACTCAAAGTTGTGAATGGCGTACCTGAAGACAAAAAAATGGTTAACAATAAAGCACAGTAAACAATAAAGTATAAATAATTACATACCTGAAAAACAAACATGATAAAACATAATAACAATAACAATAACAATAACAATAAAACACTGCAGAATAGAATACAGTAAAAAAAGAGCAGAACAATAGAGAGAGAGAATAGAGAGAGAGAACAATAAAACGACAACTATTTTTTTTTATTTTATATATATATATTTTTTTTTTTACACTTTTTTTGTAACTAACTTTTATAACTGTAACCGGTTCCAGGTTCGGGTCTCTCAAAATGCGATGGCATCTTGGGAGACCCTGTGAAAGTGTGCCTAGTCTGTGCAATGCTGTACCCTACGCTAATACTCAACTAGTGTATGGTAGTGTTCAAAACATTCACCAATGCAAAGACCAGGATTGTCAGGACAGGAGGGACAATAATAGCGGGTGTCACGCCTATATCCGCGTTTGCTGCAGACATGACATCTTTTTTGGGGGGTTCGTTGGGTAGGGGTACTCGGGAGCACATAAAAATGCCTCTCATGCAGCCGACTGCATTTCGTTGGGGGATGTGAATGGGGGAAGTACGGGCGCTGCAGAAGTGGTGGGTTCCCAATTAGGATTGGCGAATGCAGCAGGAAGGGCACTATGGGCACGACGGGCCTGTGTTTGTCTTTTTGGTGGCAGCGGGACACTACTTGTGCTTGTCACCTCACCAGCTTGAACTGCACTTATGGGACTCGCCACGTCACCAAGTGTTACTGCAGTGCTGGTTTGACTACGACCGGGGTGTACTAGGCCGCTGGTGCTTGCCAGTTCAATAAAAAGCTTCCAAAAAAACTGTTAGCGATCGCAGGGATCAGGCCTGACTCTGCGAACGCTGCAGTTATGCGTTTAGTGTTTTGTAAGTGACAGTGATCGATCGATACTGCACTTGGGTGGGCTGGACTGGGCCGGGCGGAGGGGCAAAACGCAGGTGCTAGCAGGTATCTGGGTTGATCCCGCTAACACTGCGTTTTTGGGAACCCTAAACTGCTGGGGACGCTAGTATAGATCTGATCTGATCGGATCAGATATTGATCCGTTCAGATACTATACCACTAAAGGAGGCGTATGCTGCGTGCGTGGGTGTTAGCGGTACTGGCGCTAACCTGACGCTGCCTGGGGCCGGTGCTTGCTAGTTCACCAAAATGCTACCAAAAAAACTGTTAGCGATCGCAGGGATCAGGCCTGACTCTGCGAACGCTGCAGTTATGCGTTTAGTGCCTTGTAAGTGTCAGTGATCGATCGATACTGCACTTGGGTGGGCTGGGCTGGGCCGGGCGGAGGGGCACAACGCAGGTGCTAGCAGGTATCTGGGCTGATCCCGCTAACACTGCGTTTTTGGGAACCCTAAACTGCTGGGGACGCTAGTATAGATCTGATCGGATCAGATATTGATCCGATCAGATACTATACCACTAAGGGAGGTGTACGGTGCGTGCGTGGGTGTTAGCGGTACTGGCGCTAACCTGACGCTGCCTGGTGCTTGCTTGCCAGTTCACCAAAATGCTACCAAAAAAACTGTTAGCGATCGCAGGGATCAGGCCTGACTCTGCGAACGCTGCAGTTATGCGTTTAGTGTTTTGTAAGTGACAGTGATCGATCGATACTGCACTTGGGTGGGCTGGGCGGAGGGGCAAAACGCAGGTGCTAGCGGGTATCTGGGCTGATCCCGCTAACACTGTGTTTTTGGGAACCCTAAACTGCTGGGGACGCTAGTATAGATCTGATCAGATCAGATATTGATCCGATCAGATACTATACCACTAAGGGAGGCGCATGCTGCGTGCGTGGGTGTTAGCGGTACTGGCGCTAATCTGACGCTGCCTGGGGCGACGCATATCACCGCCGGGCGATCAGGGGGCTAAACCTTTATTAGGTAATAAACGGCGGGTGCCCTGACACTATAAAAAATAAACGAACTAACCTGCGTCACCCGTAACGGTTATACGGTGATCAGTGGTGAAAGGGTTAACTAGGGGGCAATCAAGGGGTTAAAACATTTATTAGATAGTATATGGGGGTCCCTGTCACTATAAAACGCTGACGGCGAACCTAAATATTTACCTCACTAACTAGCGTCACCAGCGACACTAATACAGCGATCAGAAAAATGATCGCTTAGCAACACTGGTGACAGGGGGTGATCAAGGGGTTAAAACTTTATTAGGGGGGGTTAGGGGGGTACCCTAGACCTAAAGGGGGGTAATACTCACTGTTCCAACACTGTAACTGTCACAAACTGACACTATGCAGTAATCAGAAAAAAAAAAAAAAAAAAAAAAAAAAACCTGCTGGTGTCAGTTTGTGACAGGGGGGGGGGGGGTGATTGGGGGGGATCGGGGGGCGATCGGGGGGGGGATCGGGGTGTTTTGTATGCCTGGCATGTTCTACTGTGTGTGTAGTGTGTTGTGCACTCACATTGATGTCTTCTCCCCTCGGCGCTGGAACGGAAAATACCGAGCCGAGGGGAGATGACATCATTTCCTTTGCTGCTGTTTAGCATACAGCAGCAAAGGAGTGTTCCCATTGGCCGGCGGCGATCGCGAGGGGGGGGCCACGAACGGATGGCCTCCCCCTCATCTCGGATCGCCGGGGAACAGAACGGGACCGCTTCGGGCACCGGGGGGGGGTCCGATCGGACCCCCCACCCGCGAGAGGCAAATCACGTACATGTACGTGATTTTGCCTGCCCGTGCCGCCTTGCCGACGTAAATCGGCGTTAGGCGGTCCTTAAGTGGTTAAATCATAAAAGTCTGAATTATAACTTGCCGAATCCACTTAGCGACAGTGGATTTCGACGCTGCCTGTCCTTACTTAGGACCTTCTGGCAGTACAAATAAGACATCAGTCTTCCGGATCTGAGCAGTCGTCTTTAAATAGACTTTGACCGCTCTCACCACATCAAGACAATGTAGTGACTTCTCTTCCCTGAAACATGGTTTCGGAAAAAACGATGGCAGGATAATGTCTTGGTTCAGGTGGAAACCTGAGCCCACTTTTGGTAAAAAACCTGGACGAGGGCGCAACACCACTCTGTCCTCATGAATAATCAAGTATGGCTCTTTACAAGAAAGAGCAGCCAATTACGAAATCCTCCTTGCTGAGGATATAGCAACCAAGAACAATAACTTCCTTGTCAGAAGGACTAAGGGAATATGTTGTATTGGTTCGAATGGCTGTTTTTGTAACACTGACAAAACTAAGTTCAAGTCCCAAGGGTTCAAAGGAGTTCTGACTGGCGGATTAAGCTGCATCACCCCTTGCATAAAACCCCGGACTAAAGAATGTGCAGCAAGCGGTCTTTGAAATAAGACCGATAAAGCTGAGACTTGGCCCTTAATAGTACTCAAGGCCAACTTCATCTCTACCCCTAATTTTAGAAAGGCAAGAATTCTGCCTATGATATACCTTCGTGGGTACCAACCCTTGGATTCACACCAGGAAACATAAGCCCTCCAGACTCTAATATATAGTTCTGGAAGCTGGCTTCCTTGCATTAATCAAGGTAGAGATAACTGACCCGGAAAGCCCACGTTTCTTCAGAATGTGGGTTTCAATAGCCAAGCCCTTAAATTTAGCGTTCGTAAGGTAAGATGGAATATTGGTCCCTGTGAGAGTAGGTCTGGCCGTAGTGGAAGGGACCATGGATCCTCCACCGCCATCTTTATGATTTCTGCATACCAGGACCTTCTTTCTGGGCCACGCTGGGTCTACCAGAATTACTGGCTTTCTTTCCAGCTTGATCCTGCAAAGAAGTTGTGGCAGGAACTGAATAGGGGGGAATGCATAAATTAGTGAGAACTGATCCCACGGGTTCACCAACGCATCTGTTCCACATGCGAGTGGATCCCTTGTTCTGGACACAAAGTTGACTAACTTCATGTTGAACCCGGACGCCAGAAGATCTACGTCCGGAGTCCCCCATCTTTGGCAAACAGCCCGAAAAACGTGGGGGGGGGGGAGAGACCATTACCCCGGGAATAACTGCTGGCAACTATTCTCTACTCCTGGAACGAAGACTGCCGATAGGCATGGAACATTCCTTATTGCCCAAGTTAGAATATGGTTCACCTCTGTCTGCACTGCAAGACTCTTGGTGCCCCCTTGGTGATTGATATAGGCCACAGCTGTGGCATTGTCGGATTCGATCCTGACAGGACAATCCCGTAACCTGAAATTCCAGGCCTTCAGAGCCAGACGCATTCCCCAAATCTCTATGATGTTGCTGGGCAAGGCTTTCTCGGTTCTTGACCACTGTCCTTAGACAGTTGTCTTCTCTAGTACTGCTCCCCAGGCTAAAAGGCTGGTGTCTGTCGTTACCACCTTCCAGATAACTGGTCTGAAGGATTTTCCTTTTAGCAGATTCTGGGTTTATAACCAACTGAGGCTTTGGGACACCCTTGGGGACAGCCGCATTGGCAAGTATAAAGCTTGAATCATTTTGTTCCAAGCAGACAGGATACTGTTTTGCAACAGTCTCGAATGGAACTGGGCATAGGGAACTGTTTCAAATGAAGCCACCATCTTTTCTAACAACCTCATGCAAAGGCGAATGGAGGGATCTCCTTTTGACCTGACCATCCGCACTAGCTCTCTTATGGAGTTGATCTTTGCCTGAGGCAAGAACACCCTTTTCTGGGCTGTATCTATGATCAGACCCAAGTACTCCAGCCTTTTTAGAGTTTTTAAGGAATAATTCTCTAGGTTGAGAATCCAGCCTAGAATTTCCAGGTAACTGGTTGTAATGCGTACACTTTGCTCCAAAGGAGACACCGACTGGTCTGTTAGCAATAGATCGTCTAGGTACGCCAAGACTGTTATGCCCTATGCCCTTAACCTGGCTAGAGGTGGGGCCAGCACTTTTATGAACACCCAGGGTGCTGCAGATAGCCAGAAGGGCAAGGCTAAAAACTGAAAATGCTGTTCTACTTTGAACCACAGAAACCTTTGGTGAGCGGGAAATATAGGGAGATGCAGGTATGCATCCCTGATGTCGATAGATGCCAGACGTTCTCCTCCTTGTAGGATAGAAACTACTGACCTGATCGACTCCATGCGAAAGGAGCAGATCTTCAGGAACTGATTTAGATTATTTAGATCTAGAATGGGTCAATCTGTTTTGGTACCATAAAGAGGTTTGAATAAAAACCCAAACCTTGCTCTTCTGTGGGGATTTGTATGATCACCCCCTGAGCCATTAATCGGTCTAGTGCCCGAAACAGAGATGGTCTTTTTCCTGGATCTTTGGGAACGTTTGACCACAGGAAATGAGACGGTGGAAAGTCCCAAAATTCCAGTTTGTACCCCAGAGTTATCGTGGAGATGACCCATCTGTCCTGAATTTCCTTTTGCCAGACTTCTGAAAACTGCAGAAGTTTTCCCCCCACCGTGGCGAGCGTCTCTTCATAATGAGGCTTTAGAATTATGTTTTGCAGGTTTCTGGCCCCAGGACTTCTTTTGAGCCTGGGCCTGACCCTGAGGTTTTCCTCTAGAGTCTGACGGCGGAGGATGTCGCCACTGCCTAGAGGCGGAAGCCCCTGGCACAGGAGAAAGAGCCCGCTTAAATGAATGGCGTTTATACTTTCTTTTGACTGGAAAAAGAGTACTTTTCCCACTGGAAATAGTTTGGATGTATTTGTCCAAATCATCCCCAAATAGCCGATCCCCATGAAAAGGAAAACCAATTAGGAGCTTTTTGCATGGTGCTTCGGCTGACCAATTTTTTAACCACCAGGATTCTACACATGTGTACTAGCACAAGTGCAAGGCGGGACGCCTGGTGAATAGAATCTTTAATGGCATCTATGGCAAAACATAAGGCTTGTTGTGCAGGAACCTCTTTAAGGCCCGGTCTAAATTGGTCCTTTAGGGATTGAGAGATGCCTATTGCAGCAACCGCAGGCTGAGTAACGGCACCTGCCAAAAAAAAAAAAAAAAAAAAAAAAAGGAGGACTTTAATAGGAACTCCAACCTTTTATCTGTTGGATCCTTAAGCATTTGTGCATTGTCTACTGGACAAGTTAGACTTTTATTCACACTGGAAATCACAGCATCAACTGCTGGTACATTCCATTTTTTGGTGAATTTCTCCTCCATGGGATAGATAACTAAGAATCTCTTTGGAGGGAGAAATCAGAGTTACCCGTATTTATCGGCGTATAACACGCGCCGGCGTATAACACGCACCCCAAGTTTAGGAGGGAATTATAAAGGAAAAAAATGTTTTAAAGGAAAAAAACTTACATTTAAATGCCCATCAATGCAGCCTTGCACAGCGTCCATCTGCATGCTTGTCCAGTGTCATTTGCAGCCTTGCAGTCATTTGCAGCCTTGCAGTCAGCAGCCTTGGTGTCATTTGCAGCCTTGCAGTCAGCAGCCTTAGTGTCATTTGCAGCCTTGCAGCTTTGTCAGTGCTGATCTGCAGCTTTCTGTGTCCATTTGCAGCCTTGCTCAGGCTGCAGTTAAACTGCAGTGACTTTTCATTGTCACTGCAGTTTGAAAATGGCTCCCCTGCGATCCTGAGCTTCAAAATCGCCGACCGCGATTTGAAAATGGCGCCGCCGGCGCCGAAATACACAGAGCCAGTCCTCGGCTCTTCTCGGCGGCTCTCGTTCACTTTCGGCTCCACTCGTAGTCCCGCCCGGGATGGGCGTGACTGTGAGCGGAGCCGAGCGGCGCTCGAGTGAAGCCGAAAGTGGCCGAGAAGAGCAGAGGACCGGCTCTGTGTATTTCGGCGCCATTTTCAAATCGCGGTCGGCGATTTTGAAGCTCAGGATCGCAGGGGATCGGCGTATAACATGCACCCGCGATTTCCCCCTGATTTTAAGGGGAAAAAAAGTGCGTGTTATACGCTGATAAATACGGTACTTACCGGTAACGTCCTTTTCCAGGAGTCTTTCAGGACAGCACCATAGAGAGAGACCTTGGCTCCTCCCCTCTTGAGGAAACACCGCCTACAATTTCAAGATTTAATCCCCACCGTCCCCCCGGCCCCTCCGGCAAGCTGGGGAGATACAAGAACACGTCATAATAATCTATCTTACCTGACGTTCTCCTGCGATGAGTTCTTCAGGAATGTCCTAAAAATTTGGGTGGGTATCTGTGCTGTCCTGAAAGACTCCTGGAAAAAGACGTTACCGGTAAGTAACTCAGATTTTCCCATTTCCGTCTTTCAGGACAGCACCATAGAGAGGATAAGCGAGCACCTTACCTTAGGGTGGGACTACTGCCTGCAGAACTTTACGACCAAAAGCCTGGTCTTTTGCTGACAGTAGATCCAATCTGTAGTGCCTCACGAACGTGTCAAATCTGGACCACGTTGCCGCCCTACAGATCTGCTCCGGAGACGCACCAGCCCACTCAGCCTGAGAAGTCACCATTGCCCTGGTGGAATGTGCCCTAATACCATCCGGGGGCTCTAAACCACTGACTACGTAAGCCTGGATAATGGCTAACCTTAACCATCTGACTATTGTGCGCCTAGAGGCTCTGCATCCCCTTCTAGTTCCTGAAAATACAAAAAAAGACTCAGACTTTCTAAATGGTTTTGTATCTTCCAAATACTGAAGGACGCACCCTCTAACGTCCAATTTATGAAAAATAAGTTCCTGTTCCCTCACAGGATTCGAACAGAAGGTGGACAAAACAATTTCTTGGCCTCTATGAAAACTCGAGGCCACCTTTGGCAAAAAGGCCGGATCGGTTCTAAAAATCACACGGTCCGGAAACACCTGGAAAAAAGGTGTTCTAATAGAAGGGGCTTCGAGTTCACTCACTCTCCTTGCCGTAGTGATCGCCACCAAAAACACAGTTTTGAGGGTGATCCACTTTAACGTACAAGCCTCTAACGGCTCAAAAGGATCCACTGTAAAGGCCTTTAAAACTAAAGAAAGATCCCACATTGGGAAGGGGGAGACTAACTGGTCTCTGCCTGCTTATGGCTTTAAAAAATCTAACTATCCACGGGTCTATTGCTAGCTGTTTTTCCAAAAAACGCTCAGAGCAGATACCTGTCCTTTTAGGGTGCTAAGGGCTAACCCCTTTTCCGCCCCTGATTACAGAAATTCTAATACCGCTATGGGACTGAACACCTCAAAGGAACTTTCTGTGCACCAGCTATTGAAACGTTTCCACGTCTTCAGGTAGATAACCTGTGTTTCTTTCTTTCTGCAATTCAGGAGGGTTTCCACTAAACGATCTGAGAAACCCTTACCCCTCAGCAATTTCTTTTCAGTAGCCAAGCTGCGAGGCTCCACCTCTCCACCTGACAACAGATTGGCCCCTGAGAAAGAAGATTCTCCTGGGCTGGCAGAAACCAGGGAGGTTCCGCTGCTAGACTTCTTAGAATGGAAAACCATGGCCTCCTGGGCCAATGTGGTGCAATTAGAATAAGAGTTGTGCTCTCTAATTGGAACTTCCTCAGTACCGCTGGAATCAGTAAAGGGGGGGGGGGGGGAGGCATAACACCTGACGAAAGACCAGCTCTGGGCCAACGCGTCCACTCCAAGTGCCCCGTCCCATCTGTTCAGGGAGAAGAAAAGATGCGTCTTCCTGTTTTCTCTCAAAGCGAAAAGGTCTACACAAGGCTTTCCCCACTTTCGAGATATTGCCTCGAAAACCTCCTGGTTCAAAACCCAGTCGCCTTCTCTCAGCGACCTCCTGTTGAGGAAATCCGCCACCTGATTTTGTTCCCCCTTCAAATGCACCGCCGAAAGGGACAGGACATTTGCTTCGGCCCACCTGAGAATAGATTCTGCGAGGACCCACAGGGATCTGCTTTTGCTACCCCCCTGCCTGTTTATATAGGCTACTGCTGAGGAGTTGTTCGATCGGACTTTCACATGCTGCCCCCGGAGTTCCCCCTGAAAGGCTCTGAGTGCCAAGGCTATAGCTCTCAGCTCCCTCCAGTTCGAGGACCTTTTTGCGTCCCTTCTCGGCCAGACGCCCTGAACCATACGGGAATCTAGATGCGCGCCCCAACCTGTGCCACTCGCATAGGTAGTGATACTTTTGGACACTTGTAGGACCCAATCCAGACCCTGTGAAAGACTGGCCCCCTTTCTCCACCACCAGAGGGACCTCTTGATCTGACTCGGCACTGTTATCAGGGAGTCCAAAGACCCCTGGCTGCCGTCCCAGACCCTCAGGATGAATAGTTGTAGAGGGCGATAATGTAAACCTGCCCACTGCACTGCTGGATGGGATGATGTCAGTAAGCCCAAAGCTGACATAGCTCTTCTTACAGATATCTAATGACTGCCCTGGAGTAACAACATTGCCCTGTCAACCTTCAGAATTTTTACCAATGGAAGGAAGACTTTCTGCTTTCTTGAATCCAACACGTAACCCAGAAAGACCACCCTTTGAGACGGTATCAAGTTGGATTTCTCCAGGTTCAAGAGCCACCCTAGATTCTCCAGGATGTCTCTTGTTGACTGTAGATCCCGCGACAACTGTTCGGGGGAAGAGGCAAAGAGGAGCAGATTGTCTAAGTATGCGATTACTGAGATGCCTCTGAGCCGCAGAAAAGCTAAGACCTCCACCATAACTTTGGTGAAAATGCGAGGGGAAGAGGATAGCCCGAAGGCAAGGGCCCTGAACTACAAGTGGAATGTCCCTTCTTTGGTATTCACCGCCAGCCTGAGGAACTTCTGGCACCCTTCTGCGACGGGAATGTGTAGGTAGGCATCCTTCAAGTCCACCTATGCCATGAAGCAGTTCGGGGGAAGGAGCGCTTTCACCGAATAGATAGAGTTCATTCGGAACCTCTTGTAGGTGAGCGAGACATTCAGAGGCTTCAGGTTCAGGATGAGCCTGAACTTCCGACGGTTTGCGGACCACAAAGATGTGGGAATAAAAGCCTCTGCCTGTCTCGTCTTCTGGGACTCGTACAACCACCTCCTGTTACTCCAACTCCTGCAGAGAGGAAAGAAGAGCTGATGACCTTTCTGCGCATTTTGGTAGCGTGGTGACCAAGAGTCTGCGTGGTGGAGGTTTCTGCAAACTCTAACCGGTACCCTCTTCTTATGATCCCCAAAATAAATTGGTTGGAAGCACCCCAATCTTCCTCCCACTGTGGTTCCGTCACTTGGTCTTTTTGGGCTGTTCAGGAGGGCGAAAAATAGCCCCCCCCACGCCCTTTACCCTTTTGACCCCAACCCTTTTTCTGTTGTTCAGTTTTTGGCGGGGTCAAACCTCTTCCGGGGGCGAGACTTTCTTTTAGTCTCTGCCAATTTCCTTTTAAAAGGAAAGGCCTTTTTTCTGTCGGCCGTCCGATCCAAGACGGCCTCTAGACCGGGTCCAAACAGCAAGTCCCCTGTGAGAGGAATTCTGCAAAGTTTAACTTTAGTTGCGGTATCTCCCTGCCACGTCTTAAGCCATAAGGCTCTCCTTGCTGAATTGGATAATGCTGCCGATCTTGCGGACATACGCACCGATTCTGCCGAGGCGTCCGCAAGATAAGCCACCCCTTTAAAGGAGCATAGGGAAAGATGACAGTATCGTTTCCTTAGAGGTCCCTGCCTCTATGTGCGCTTTAATCTGCGTCAACCAATATTCCATGTTCCGTGCCACCACTGTGGACACCATGGCAGGCTTGAGGTTACCCAGGGAAGAATACCAGGACTTTTTCAAGAGGGAATCTATCCTGTTGTCCATGGGATCTGGGAGCGCCCCCATGTCCTCAAAAGCCAGGTCAGTATGCCTGGAGACTTGTGAAAAGGCCGCGTCTAGTCTAGGAGATTTATTCCATACCAACGCCTCCTCCTCTGCAAAGGGAAATCTTCGTTTCAGAGTTCTTGAAAAGAAAGGCTTCCTTTCTGGGTCCTGCCACTCTTTTTTGATGGGATCCACCAAAACCTCATGGACCGGAAACACACTCTTATGCTCTCCCAGGCCCCTATACATCTGGTCATGGAGAGATAACTTCTTCCTTTCCTCCTGGATTCCTAAAGTGGTATGGATAGCTCCTAAAAGCTCCTCCACTTCTTCCAGCAAAAGTTTGTAGCGGGAGGCTGTTGTGGATTCCCCATCCACTTCCTCTGCCTTCAACTCCCCCTGGGGATCTGAAGAACCGCTATCAGGCTCCTCCTCAACCTCCTGTCTGGCGCCTCCTGGATTCTCTCCACTCCCAGAGGGAGCATCCATTAAGTTTGGAGCAATACTCCGTTGTGCTGGTGGAGAAATGACCTGGGGCTGTGGCAACTGAAAACTAGAAAAAAGTGTTTTAAAAGTTTGCACAGTGCTAGAACGCTCCTTGACGGATGCTGCTAGATCCGAACATTGTTCCACTGACTGCTCCCTTACTAACCCCTCTATACACTCCTTACAAAGTGGTTTGGACCAAGACTCCCCCAACGTGGCTCTGCATGAAGGGCATTTTTTCTTGGGATTATGGGGTGACTTGCTTTTTTCCGTAGACTTGTTCTGAAAAATTAAAAAAATAAAAACAAAATCAGAGAATTTATCCACCAGCACCTCCACAGAGGGCCACCAGGGGTGCTCTTCCCAGAATCAACCACCATCAGGGTCCCGGTTACCACCATTCCCCCCACCACCAGAGGAAACAGACACCTGTGGAGCTTACAGAAAGGGCTTAAGGGAACACCACCCCAGGGTTCCCCTTACCTTTGAGTGGCTGGTGCAGGAATCTCCGGGAGCAGTTTGAGAAGCCTCCGCTTCCGACATCTTCCCCCTGGGGAGTGTGTGGTCTCCTAACCTCCGTGTGCTGTCCCCACAGCAAAGATGAGGCAGCACCAGCCAAGCGCGCGGTCCGCCTTCAATCCCCGCGACCGGAACCGGAAGTCGCGGGTCAGACGAAAACACTGACTCCCGCCGGAACTGACGTCACCCGCCGTCCGACCCAGCGCTCAGAGCTCCCACGCTGGCTGCATAGAGCAGGCGGATCTCCCTGTGCCTCCGCCCCATGCCACCCCTGGGCAGAAGAAGGCGGACCCCTCCAGTTTTACTCTTCGCCAAGAGAAGCTGGAGGAGCGCGATCTGCAGTTGATACAGGTACCCAGCTCACTAGCCTCTCAGACTGCAGGGTCGAGGGAGAGAGAGAGAGAGACCTTGGTCCCCCCCTTCCCTCTGTTTAGGATACAAACGGCCTCAGCCTCCCTGACTGCATTAGCCCCTGGTCCCTAGCAACGTCTCCCCACCGGAGGAAACACCAGAACTGAGGGGCTGGTGGGGATTAAATCTTGAAATTAAAGGCGGTGTTTCCTCAAGAGGGGAGGAGCCAAGGTCTCTCTATGGTGCTGTCCTGAAAGACGGAAATGGGAAAAATGCTTATCCGGGTGATCCCATTCAGCATAAATAAGCTGTTCTAATAATGCATGGACAGGAAACGCATGCAATGGCTGTGAAGGTTTTAAGGAACCCAAGGAAGAAACCGAACTCAGCAGATTCCGTTAGGGGTAGCATGAAAGTAGAACAAACCATCTCCGTAAGAGATTGTATCAGCAACTTCTCAGATTGCAAGGCTGAAAAGGGTTCATTTACTGTTTCCTCCGCAGAGAAGTAATTTGTCTTTCCTTCTGATCGCCTGAAGGTAACACCTCATCCTGTACCCACTGTTCCCCTTGCAATAAGTCTAAGGTGGGAGAGGGGGATCTAACACGCTTCCTATCCATTTGAATCTTCCTTCTAGGCCCTGCAGGGCGGAGGAAAAGGCATCTTCAGTTACGTATACAGGTGCTGAGATGAGAGAAGCAGCTGCACCACCAATTTGTTCCAATGACTCACCCTGGCTTGCCATAATTGGCATTTCAGGCGAGGATGACAGTGTGGAGACATGAGTGGAGTTCCTAGCGCCTGGGGGTGAAACCTTTGATACCTTTTTGGTTTTTTTGGTGTCTTTTTTGGTATGCATAGTCCTAAGCACAAAAGCAGAGGCACTATTTAATTGCTGAACATAGTCTGACAGTATAATGCCACTATATAAGTTCAGCCTAGTGCTGGGAAAAACGTCCTTCCCGTATTAGGAATGCCACTTGCAGCCCTTACGTGCCCCACTGCTCCTGTGTCCCAAGTGTAGGCTGCTTGCTCCTCCTCGCTATCAGCCGAGGAGACACTGCTCCAGCTGATCGTTAAGTCTGTGCCTCCTCGTGGACGCTACAAGGAGCCGGGCCTAGGCCCCGTCCCCTTCGTTAACCCGCCCCCCTCCTTTTCCTTTGAAGAATGTTCCCGCGCAGGGGCTTTTGGATCCCCAGGCCCAACACGAGGGGGGAGGGGCAGAGCCCAAGGACCCAAGCAGGGAGAGGAAAAAACATATGGAGCATAACTCGGACCACGGAGGGGGGTATTGCAAGGGGGGTACAACAACTGCTGATTCCCTAACCCTTCTGGTCCCTTCAGGGGGAAGAAAAGCATGGCAGATCTCTTACCTTAAGAGGAATCCCCCTGTGCAAACTGCTGCGGCCACACACAGACTGATAATGAGCTGAAGTGAAGACAACAGATTAAAGGTATGTGCATATAGTCCCTCTAGTGGAGACTTAAGGCATGGCAACATTGTTCCCTAAAGAAGAAAACCTTACGTGGACTTTTTAGTTCCTAGGTTTCTTCCCTTACCTTATCCCCGCCGCAGGATTTGCTGATTTAACAGACAGATCCAACCTTCACCCATCACAGCGGGCTGCGCTTAGCAAACCTTCAAGGACCGGGTCCCTTTTTATCGGGGTTCCACTCCCTTGGACCTATAAAAGCACCCCGCCACGAAAAACTTTAGGTAATGTAGCATGACCAAAGCCCTGGGTCCCGGGGTCCAGCCCTGCAAAGAGAGGTGTTACAGGCAAAACCTTGCGCTTCTGATACGAGGCCTCAGTGGCACTTTGGATGGATCCGATCTATGGAGGATTTAAATCCAGCAAAGATCCCTCCTGGAGGTCCTCAGAGCACATCTTCACCAGTGACCAACACCTTAGACACTGGCGAAAAAAAACGGAGGTACTCCTGGTAGGAGGCGGGGTTATATAGGGAGTGAACTTCCTGTATAGGGTATACCAGTGTCCATCACCTGAAGGTGCCTATATACCCACATAGTGATTACTATGGTGCTCTGTGTCCCATGATGTACGATAAAGAAAATGTCTCGGTATTAAAGTAGCCTTATGCACAAATATAAGTGCCGCTTTAAAGTAAGCATATGCTTGGCAAAAACAAGAAAACGGGTTGACGTTGCTGTCATACCCCCCACTCAACTTCCCACACACACACAAACACACACAAACACACACACACACACACACACACCTACTACACCTTCCCTTTTACTCTACCCACCACTCTGTATAGGAGAGAAATAATAGCGTACCCTTCTGGTGCTGGCTACTTCCCCGAGTAAGCAGTTCTTCTCCAGACTCTCACATAAGATTCTAGTAGGTTCCACCATGGTTGGGAAGATGTACAAGCACCTCTCTCCCAGCTGTCTCTGGGTGTGATCAAACGGGCCAAGCCTCTGCACTCTAAAATATCAAACATTATACCACCACTTAGCATAGGACTTATGACATTGATTTGTTTTTTTTAATATTGATGTTATACATTAGTCAAAGGAGCTTTGACTGGTTTAATAAAAGTCACCCTTCAATAACAGCTGTTGAGATATGATCAGTCACACACTCCACCACATTCAATCAGTCAGCCCTCTGGGAGAAGGAGTAACAAAGTACAAGCTTTGTGTGAGGCTGACCATAAACATACAGGATTACTCTTATACCCTCTGTGCATGGATGGAAGAATCTTCCCTACCAGCTACTGTATTCAGACAGGAGCAGTACCCACATTTGCCTGAATACACAGTGCCTGCATCTGATAAAAGTTCAGCAGATTTTAAAAGTCGAGCCAGGTGGTGCTGAGAGGGCCAGCTATGGCTCAAATTTTGACCAAGCAAACAAATCTCTGCCAACATTTGAGCCATATATGGCTAGATAAATAGTAATATGCCAGTGGATGTAATGAGCGTGTAGCACTTCCCTTATGTACATAAATAAAAGTGTTTAAAATACAGTAATACCACAGATTGCAAGTACCACCGTTTACGAGCGTTTCGCAATACGAGCTATTATTTTTAAATCCTGACTCGGTTTGTCTCGCAAGACGAGCGGGATTCAAGCCAAAGGGATGAGCAGTTCCGCATTTGGCCAGGGGTGCAGGGACACCGGTGACACTCGGAGCCGCTAAACAGTAGTCTCTGTCTCATTCATTTATCTGCAATGCAGCTGAGGATACAGAGAAATGGACTGTGGAATGTGTCCTCAGTCCATTTCTCTGTCTTAAAATTAGACTTCAGGGGTCTGTTTAGACCTTTGATATCTTACCAAAGCCCCCCAACAGCGCTGTTAAATTGTAGTAGATAATAAAATCACTTTAAAATAATAAAAAATAAAAGTTTATTTAAACTACTGACACAGACCACTGCCCTACTGAAACCATTCACTGCCAAAGCTCCAAAGCATTGTGATAAAAAAATAATTAAAAATAATTTGTTAAAATGAAAAAATGAATAATAAAAAATAAATAAATAAAATGAAGGGCTCATTCACGTGGGTTTTTCTTGCACATAGTTTGAATCGGTGGTTTGTTCAAAATATTTAAATTTGTTTTAACAAAAAAAAAAATTTGCCTTTTCATTTTTTTTATTTCCATAAAAAGGCCCACCAAAATCCTCAGCACCAGGATCTTAGTCTGTCCCTGGTTGCATCTTGAGAACAGGAGGTGAATATAATCTCCCTCACAGGACAGAAAAAAAAAAAAAAAATGTGACGGGGTTTTATTAACCATTCCCTATTTTACCCAAAAAGACACTCATTACAGCACAGTGTTACTGTAACTGATACCAATCGCAATTGGTTTCGTCATGCAGCTCTACTCCATCTGAGGATGACAACTTTGCTCAGAATGTCAGCTGTAAGCATTCTTATGCCCCGTACACACGGTCGGATTATCCGACGGAAAATGTTCGATGGGAGCTTGTTGTCAGAAATTCTGAAATTCTGTGTAGGCTCCATCGGACATTTTCCATCGGAATTTCTGTCACACAAAATTTGAGATCTGGATCTTAAATTTTCCGACAACCAAATCCGTTGTCGTATATTCCGATCATGTGTACACAATTCCAACGCGCAACGTTCCACGCATGCTCGGAATCAAGCAGAAGAGCCACACTGGCTACTGAACTTCCTTTTTCTCGGCTCGTCGTACATGTTGTACGTCACCACGTTCTTGACGTTCGGAATTTCCAACAAGATTTGCGTGTCCGTGTATGCAGGACAAGTTTGAGCCAACATCACTCAGAAAAAATCCATGGATTTTGTTGTCGGAAAGTCTGATCGTGTGTACGGGGCATAAGAGGTGGTCTTACATTCTGGCTGTGCTCAGTGGCAATAACAGCATATCTGCCAAAACCGCTGCATCATGGGGAACATTCATAAAGCCTATCAAGTGTGCTGTCGGTATTACAAGGGGCAAAAAATAGCCAGACCTTTTAGACAGCAACTGAATGTTCAGGAACAAGCAGACTTCCCTCAGACATCTGTGATGACTGTGGGGTCCTTAAACAGAAATGGCTGTCTAGGGTGAACCTTTATGTTAAGTCTGGCCTGGATACCCCCAGTACCAGCCTATCAAGGGAGAACAGCAGCAACTGGAAAGTTTAGAAAACTCTTGTTCTAAGCTATTTCCTGCCAATAAAGTGTCAACCAGCATAATCTGTAATAAAAGACTGATGCATTGCTTATAAAATAAGGAATGTTTAGCAGAGAGATGCCAGAAGAATTCAAGGTGCTCTCATATTTCTAAGTTGTATTTTACAAGGTTTGACGTTAAAGCAATTAGAAGTCAGGAAAAAGAAAAACACTAGAGAGATGCAATGAGAATGCAGGAAAGATCAATCCATTCCAACCTCTGCCTTAGTGGTCTCTCAAAGCAATTGATCAATCTAAATGGCTTGGAGCGACAGTCTGAAAAAAAATTATTATATGAAGACCTGCTGCAAAGAGATGCATGTGCCACAGCGTGAAAATATTCAGAGCTGGATCATCTAAAAGGACACCTAGGCAGGAGCCTAGAGCCTGCATGTCCAGGGGGCCCACAGGCAAAGCTGCAACTTTGCCTAAGGCCCTATTCTGCCTTCAAGCTGCATTAAACCCAAAACAAGTATTATATTGCAGATTAGCAATTATTCGATAAGGCGGCTGCATTATTTTTCTTTTCTTTGGTTTTTCCCCTGTGTTTTCACTCAGTGATATGGCCAGTAACACACCTCCTGTATTGGTGAGAAACAACTCTGGAGGAATAAGCATAGGGGAGTCAGCGGCATAGTCAGACTCTGGGGGGGGGGGAGTAGTGTTACATTTATTATCAGATTTAAAACCACTAACAAATTGAAATCAATCTCCAGCTCACACTTTATAAGCATTTTTTTCTCTTTTGGGATAAAGGTTTTGCATGAATAAAAGCTATTCATTTTAAATCACCCCTGCCAGCGTTAGTGGTTTGTATCATCCATGTAAACAGATTCATTCTGCTGGAGTGTTTGTGCTGTGAAAAACAGACTTGCCAGTTGAAAATAGAAGAAAGCAAGCCTTAAAAAAGAAAAACTAATGCAGCCATCACATCTAAGAATTGGTAAGCTGCAATGTAATAAGGGTTTGCTTTTAGGTTCAATGCTGCTTTGATACGTCTCTAGAAACCTAGATGTGAAGAATAGCCATAATAAATGGATGGTTACTCATCTGAAGATTTGGGCAAGGGAATAATCCTACTAGTTCAGATTTTTACTAAGCACACTTACTTGTGCACATTCTCCTGGGTAATAACACTAGATGGTGGGTCCATAGATTCTGTACACCCCAGACAAAAGCTTTTGGTTATCCACCTTACTCTCACCTCAGTCACTTGTACCTGAATAGATTAGAGGACAGAGTTAGGAGACAGAACTATGGCAATAGAGAATTCTTCCACTGAAAAGATACAATGCAAGCAATATAATGCATCGTGAATAGCAGATGCAAGCATTTTAGATGTAGGCTGACAGGAAAACTAGTTCTAGCACTCACCTCTTCCACGCTCACACGGAATTTGCTCTTGGCACTCAGGACTGGCTTCACACCAGACAACCACTGGACACTAGAAAAGACTTTGGAAGGGCCAATGAGCACTTGGCCAGGATAGAACCCATAAGAGTCATCAAAAAACACACCCTAAAACAAAACAGAATTTAGAGAATTCTAACAATGGAAACAGAACAATGACATTGAAGTAGATCTAAACGACACCTCATTTACTAAAGTACTTTGCAGCACACAATTGCCAAATAAAAAGAAAAATATATACACTATTTTCACATTTTATGCTCATACTTCTAGCATTTCAGTGCTGCCGTCCGTCTCCAGTGTTTTCCAGTCACTTCCTGTCTACAAGCGCCTTCAGAGTCACATCATTGCTCTGAATCGGCTTCCCGATGAGGACAACCGTGGACCATTCCTGTGCAATTAGTCTCAGAATGGCTGCTTATAGTCTACACCAGAGCAGCTTATGACAGAACAACAACGCAAGATCACAAATGAGACAATTTCCACCCCATAACAGGAAGTGACTGAATAGAGTACCTTTATGGCAAGATCACTAGTTGCTGCAGAATTAAAAACACCGAAAACAGCTTTTGAGATTAACATTTTAGTAACTGTGTTAATATTTAGGAAGATATAGAAAACACGGTGTTGCAGTTCTGTATTCAATAAATACAGCATTACATTTTTTTTCTGAATGTATACTCATATGGTACCTACCGTATCACTAGCATGGGGACAAACATCATATAATTTAGAAGCATCTTCTGTGCTCATTGAACATCTGCAGCAAAAGGGGGAGGAGATGAACATGTAATCAATAGAAATACAAAATATAAGCACGGATATCATGAAACCTAACCATTTATATAGAAAATACACCATTACATGACTATAGTGCTTTTCAAGCATTGCTGGTAATATTAGCAGTACCTGGCTCCATTTGACAGCTTTAAGATAACTTGATTCTTGAGATCAAAAACCTTTCCCAACCAGCAGTTGTAGGCAATGTAATCTCCATACATGATAGGCTGAAGAAAGGGAAAACTGAAAGTTAGACTTGAATTCACCAAGACACCTCCCTGACTGCCATCATCTCTGAATACAAGAAACACATATTTAAGCAAACAGGAATGGGAACTCATAAAAAGCAAGAACCCATAAGGAACAGAGTTTGATCTATTTTATTCACATAATTGAAAGATAAAATCCTATTGGCCACTATTGATTAATGTTTATTTATTTCTCCTGCTATTTGCAACTACTCAAAAATTCTCCATGTCAACTCCAATGAGCTGCCATAATCCAATATTGTAACATGACATGAAAACAGACAGAATGCGCCAAAATATAGCAGACTTGCAACATACAGTACTTGGCAAGAAGTGCTAGGTGGATGATGCCACCAAAATGTATGGCACAGGTGTAAGCTGGCCAGATCTAAAGTACTGATGGATAGGGGATAGAGCTTACCAAGTTTTATGCTCCTGGTATGTGACTAAACAGAGTGTACCAGTGATACAAGGTATATTTTTATTTGCCATGTTTTATAAGCATCACAGAAAAAAAAAAAAAAAAAAGGAGAATTCGACGGTCACAGAGAAGAAGGGCAAACTGTTGCCAGTATTAAGTGCAGATACATCTATTACTTTCAGTAGTCTCCTAAAGCCACCAGAACAATGCTGGACGGTTCTAACAGCACTGACACATCCATAGTCAAAGCTTGCTGCTAAACTCCACCCCCACACATTATTTACTGGCCCATCACTGTGATAGAAATCCTTATTGCCCAAAAGGAACCTGCAGGAGGAAGGAAGGCGCAGGCAAGCTTCAGGAGTAATAAAGCTTTGCGTCTTAGAAAGGCTGGAGATTTGGGTATGACAAAAGTTTGGGAGGCTGTTGCATATATGGGCATCTGTACGGGTCTACCCATCCTGCATTATCTCGAAATAAAATTGTGTGCAAAAAAAAAAATGTAATAAAAAAATAAATAAATAAGTGTGTTGCTCATCTGGTTATGCGGAGTGTTAAAGGTGTGTAAATCATTGGCTGTTGACAATGAAAAATCTCTTAGGTAGGTAAAACTTGATTGAGTCTGCTTTTAATGTAATAGTGCTTTCTTCAAACTACAATACTATTTTTTTTAATTTTTCCCTGAGTTTTACTTTATTTGTTAACATGGCTCATACGCAAACAAATAAGTTTGTATACTAATACAATAATTGTTGGTCCACTTTTTGTACCCATCTGTTGCACGCTGATCAACATCTTACCCAAATGTGCTTTAGATCTCTGCTGTTGACGGAGTGCAGGAAGCAGTTGGTCCCCACCAGTTTCACCATACATTCTATATTTACGTCCACAACTGTGCCACATTGACTGTCCTAGGAAAGAACAGCAATCAAAGTTAAGTTTCCCTTTAAAAGAACGAAAAGAAAGAACACAGTCACAAGAGGGGTTATTTGTGCAGGTAATAAAATCACGTACACCTGTCAAATACAGTGCTCGTTTTCATCAAATCCTACTGTTCCCTTTTCTTGAATCCCAGCATGTCCAGCCTTCATTAATAAAAGGGAAGTTATGGCTTGGTACCCGTGTGTCTCCATTCAGTCATAAGGCCCTGGAGCTGCCTTGCCAGCCATCTATAAATTAGCAATGGAGCTGTAAGGACACAGATTGACAAAAGGTGCTGGTAGAGAGCTCCCTCTGCTGACTGAGAAAGGAGAAACACATTTTCTACAGCTGCAAGCTGAAGAATGTGTGTCCTGTAATAGGGAAGCTGTTCACAAGACAATATCGGGATGGAGAATGGGGATTTACAATCACATGCTCAGAATGAATGTGACCGAAGATAAATACATTATGCAGAATCTACTGATGCAAGCTCAGGTGACATCTTATGAAAATCTTGGTTCAAGTAAATTTGGTAATAGAAAGTACAGAGGTAGCCATTACTGAACTCTCCTTCTGAAAATGCTAGTCATCTGGCTGTAAGCAGAGCCTCTGACTTTAATATATTATAGTCTAAGCTAACTAAAAAGGCAAAAAATTTTTTTTTTAGTTTTGGATAGAGTGGAAGGGGAATAGAATACCTAATATTTTTTATTGCGGTCTGTGCCCCCATTAAAGGAGCTTCACCCTCTCTATTTTTCCTGTTTACCATTATCATTGAAAGTGCAAGTAAAAGAGAAAATAAATAAATAAATCAATCACAAAATTTTGGGTTGTCCCCAGAAAAGTATTAGAGAGGAAATCTTCCAATGGGGACACTAGTTCTGGTGACCTGGGGGCCCCCAAGGAATTCCCTTAATTTGCAGGGATTTCCTTCCACTTCCTGCTTGGTTATGGGACAGGAAGTGAAGGGAAGGGAAATGTCCTCGATGGGACACAGATGGTGGGGAAAAAAAAAAAATCTGACAGGGCATTATAAAAAAAACTCTCCCTTGCTCTAAAATGAAAAAAAAAAAAAAAGAAAAATAAATGAGATTTTATATAGAGTAAAAATAAATAAAAAAAAAAAAAAATATATATATATATATATATATATATATATATATATATATATATATATATATATATATATATATATATATATATATATATCTATATATCAAATATGTCAAATCTTAAAATTAGGGCTGTTACTGATTAAAATTTTCGTGTTCGATTGATCGATTTTTTAAAATCGATTAATCGACTAATTTCGATTAATTATAACGCACATACAGATCCAACTACTTTTAGCTGATCTCCTTGCATTGGTAAATGTGGTATACACTATATACAATCACCCGACACTAATTAGTTTCCATAATCCATGACTTAACTTCACACAAATAAGTTTTAAATTCAAACTATAGCACTGACGTCAGTAATTTTTTAAATTAAACTTTAAGAAAAAACGTAGAAAGTTAGTTTAACTTTAATTATAAAACTTATCTAGCATATTGCAAGGGCCGAAGCCGGACATAGCGGGGTATGGCTAGGACGTCACACGTCAATCAAAAGCAAGCGCCGCTGTCATGGCAACAGCAGAAGCCGATCCACACGGCAAAAATATCACAGCTTATTAGCCTCTAAGGACAGCAATGTTAAAAACGGAGGTTATCAAATTTGCCTACACTTAGCTCACGAAATGATCCAAGTTAACCACATCCATATTTACCATCATTGTCCAGGCTGTCCGATGACGTCACGGACATTAACGTCACCGGACTCCTCCTCCGTTCGCAGACGGAGGCACTTGGGGAAGGGGGGAGGAGTCCGGTGACGTCGATGTCCGTGACGTCACCAGATCTCCGATGGAACTCCCTGAAGACCCGGAAGCCAGCGGAGAGGTGAGTACCGATCAAAAAAAATTAACTATTAAATCGAGGAATTAATCGTTAATTTCCACAGCCCTACTTAAAATTGTGCATGCTCAGGAAACAGCAACAAACTTCAGCACCCCAATTTGGCCATAGATGACATTTTAAATGCCCATACTGGTCATCAGTTTAAAGTTAAATGTAAATAATGGCCATAGAATTTTTGTTCAATTGATGTTTTTGTATGTAGGCACCAATCCTAAGTGCAGCCAAAATGTGGCGGAGGTTATTACAACCAAGGTATGAATACCTTGGTGGCCATAAAAAGTGACAGCCAGCACTTCCCTTTAGATCTGTGTCTAGCCTTCCCAAACAGGAACTGAAGTGTTACCTAAAAGCTTCAGCAAAGCCACTTGAAGTGTGCCAAAAGCTTTGCACATACCTTTCAAAAGCTTTCCATACACACTGATCTTATACACCGATCAGCCTTAACATTATGACCACTGACAGGTGAAGTGAATAACATTGATTATCTTGCAACAATGGCACCTGAAAGTGGGTGGAATATATTAGACAGCAAGTGAACAGGTTTTCCCTGAAATTAATGTGTTGAAAGCTTAAAGTGTTTGTAAAGCTCCGATTTTTTTTTTTTTAAATAACAAACATGTCACAAATTATCTCCACTGTGAAGCTCATTTTGCACAGTGTGGCCCCAATCCTTGACTTCTGGGGTCCCTCAGCGGCTCCTCCTCTCTTCAGATAACCCCCGAGGTGAAGCGCTCTCCCAGGGGGTTACCTTGTGGGTGCACTCCCGAGTCCAGCATTCAGCGTCCATAGATTCCGAATGCTGGACTCGGCCCCGGTGCCCGCATCATTGGATTTGATTGACAGCAGTGGGAGCCAATGGCTGCGCTGCTATCAATCTATCCAATCAAGAGCCGAGAACCCTGGGCAGAGGAAGAGTGCGTCTCCGGCGTGGGAAATTCCAGGGCTCAGGTAAGTAAAATGAGGGGGGGGGGGGGGTGTTTGCCAGGTGTTTTTTCACCTTAATGCATAGGATGCATTAAGGTGAAAAAACACAAGGGTTTACAACCCCTTTGAAAAAAAGTAAAAAAAAAAAATAAAATAGAAAAAAAAAGTGGGAATGGCAACAGTAAAGATTTGACTGACTATGACAAGGGTCAAATAGTAACGGCTAGAGGACTTGGTCAGAGCAATCCCAAAACTGCAGCTCAATGGTGGCCAAGGCTCTCTGATGGACATGGGGAGCGAAGGCTGGCCTGTGAAGTCTGATGCCATAAATGAGCTACTGTAGCTCAAATTGCTGAAAAAGTTGGTTCTGATAGAAAGCTGTCCGAACACAACATGCATCTCAGTTTGTTGCGTATGGGGTTGTGTAGCTGCAGACCGGTCAGGGTTCCCATGCTGACCAGTGTCCACAGCCAAAAGTGCTTACAATGGGCACATGAGCATCAGAACTGGACCATGGAAGAAGGTAGCCTGTTCTGATTCATCAGGTTTTTGCTCTTACATCATGTGGATGGCCGGGTGTGTGTATGTTGCTTACTTGGGGAAGAGATGCACTACGAAGAAGGCAAACCGGCAGAGGCAGTGTGATGCTTTGTCTAATAGAGACAATGCCTCGATGGGTTAGGGCTATTTTGATGGCAAAAGGGGGACCTATTCAATATTAGGCGGATGGTCATAAATGTTATAGCTAATCAGCGTACTAGCTGCAGACCTGTGGGGAAGGCCTAATAGTAACACGTACGTGGTTATGTGCATGGTGGACAATGAAAATGCAGCGTTTCTTTTTATATTTCCAGTTTCATAAACTAGATTAGCCATTTTCAACTAGGGTGCCCAATCACACTGGGGTGTCTTTAGGTTTCTTCAGGGGTGCCTTGGCAAAATGCCTAAAAATTGACCAAAAGTTGTATACAAGCCAGTGGGTGGATCAAGCCTTCCTTTAGTTACACAAAGCCACAGGTTTTCATTGTGCACCATTACAACCTTCTAGCCACCCGAGTCTTAAAAACCAATGACATCAGTTGAGAAGGATGAGAAGGATGTCAGGCAAGTGCACATTGTCATTGTTTGTCCTTGCCCTGCTCCATTTCATCAGCACTGGAGTGACATTCGCTGAGCAATGAAGATAAAATTGGAGTAGAAGAGAAAAAATTGAATATTAGTACCAGTGTGCAAAGATGTATTTGTTGGGTGGGGTGTCCTGTTTGGCTATTGCTGCATTATGCAAAACTATTAGAATAGTTTTTTACATTGTAAAATGGGGTGCCTTGAGGCTGTCCATAATGTTAACGGGTGACTTGACAAAAATATAATAAAAGAGGGTTGGGAAACATTGCCCTAGATAATGCATAAAAACACTGATGCTTATGCCCTGTAAAATTTATGTTAAAAGAAGAAGTAAACCTTCCTGTGTAATTTGTACCAATAGTTAAGCCTGCACGTTTTTCTTGGATTTTTTTGCATCCTATCACACATTACCATCACTGTTTTTGTGGACTGTTTTGAATTCTTTATTAATTTCACTTTGCATTTTATTTACAGATTTTTTCATATTTTTGTCATTGATTATATGTTGTAATCATCATTCTATTCTTTACTGTCATGTGGTGTATTTCAATATATGGTCATCACATCACAATTTTATCATTGGGGACACTATTAGTCTACACTAGAGTGTCACAGTTTATTCCTAATTTTTTTATGTTCTATAACAGTGATTGTCAATTCATTCTCTATCACCTTGGAGAGTCATCACACCCCCAACTCACTTCATAGTAGTAAGAACGGTGGGGTCTGACCCATTCCTACCACTGTTAAAGTTAGCGCCACTATCCATCTGCACCATTGGAGGGTGGATTCAGCTTTTACATAGAATAAGGCTTACCTATAGGTACTATAAATATCTCCTAAACATGTAGTATTTAGATGATACTTACTGTATACTGTGCCGATGTCATTGGTGCATGCGCTCTGAAGGAACGACCGCTCGTGCCGTTTCTACAGGGCCTGTGCCGTGACTATCGGCTCCCGCTTGCATGTGCAGGAGTGATGTCACATGGCACTGGCCAGTCACACAGCCGGAGTCAGCGGCCCCGGAAAGAAGAGGGGCGAAGATGGATGCAGCCTCCAGCGGGAACAGTGCGTGCTTCGTTTGCATGTAAGTGTCACATAATGTGCTAGTATGCGATGCATACTAGCTCATTATGCCTTTACTTTTAAGCTAAGAAGAAAGGAAGAAAAACCCATCAGGGTTTACTTCCTCTTTAAGGAAGGATGGCCAAGGCACACATTATCCACCACAGAGCACAAACATGTTACCTTTATTCCAATTCGGTGTACAACATCTCTGGGCACCAAAGAGCGATCCTGCAGCTTCAGCTGGAAAATGAAAAAAAGGAAACATTTAATAAAAACACAATAAAATGTTCATTACAAATCTCCTTTCCTGAAATGGCACTATGTCTATGAAAAATTATAGAGTGCCTGCTCCTTTCAACGCTAGAAGGCAGGAGGAAAATGTACCTCAAATGGACTGACTCCTGCTTTCTGAGATACCAATGACAGAATGTATATCCTGCACCCAGATTTTAAGGCCTTCAGCTCTACTTGTATGTATCACGGTTTATAAGCACCCTTGTGGTAAAAATGCAAAATGGGAATGAAGCGCTTACAATTCACATACAGGCTCATCCAGTCAACGGTGTTCTGCTCCAGGCTACATTTACTTCCACAATTAAAATGTACACTTTCAACTGTAACTTTCCATTCTACAATCTAGAATGGAAAGCTCTGTGCATTCCGTTCTGTGTGCTCAGTTTGAACCCCCCACCCACTGAGATGGTTTTATTAGGCCCTTTTCACACAGACACCTTCCATTTTGATCAGCGGGGATCTATCCGCTGACCCCCTGCTGATCAGGGCAGAGCAGGCAGATGATAGGTATGTGTCTGCTTAGTTTATGGAGAGCAGACATGGACAGAGCTATGCTCTATGGTTTGCCATGCATAAACAGACCCCGCTGTCCTTCCGATCCCATGGAGGAAAACAGATCCCCTTCCATTTGTTTTTAGCAGACTGGACTGGATCAGAGGTAGGTGGGTATAAATTGACACAAGTGCATTTACACTTGCCAGTCCACAGAGGCAAATGGACAGTACGATCAGGTCTACCAAAAAAAAAAAAAAAAAAAATTTGACAGGTGGACCTGAACAGAATGGTCATGTGAAAAGGGCCTTAGGCACGTGGTCACATCATGGAACCCTGCGCTAGCCCTCTCCACAACACCCCATATGCCCTAACTCCACATCAGTCAATCACCCCATCCAGACCTTTTCCTTCCTTGCCAACCAACACTGCTCTCCACGCCTAATTTAACATTATTAACGGTTTTACAAATAGATAAATAAGCAGATCTTTGAATGGCCACTGCAAACTGTCTGCTTATTTTCATTTAGCAGTTTAATTTGGACCTAGAATCAGGCAGTCTCATCAGTCACACTATGTGAGACAAGTCAGTGGTGAAAGATATAGCACTTACAATAGGTATTCTACAGCTGCTGTTTTGCCCAGGTCCACTTTGTCATCCAATGCATAATGTCTCTGTGGGAAAGCTCTTCCTGTTCCTAGACCCCCTCCCTCCCAACCTGATAAACACCATCAACATAATCTAATAATCAGAGGCAAGAGAGGGTGCGGTATGCTTATGAAACTATTGATAGCCACCTATGAGTGTGCCTAGGCCCTGTAAGACGTGTGGAAGTGCTCTTTTGCTTCTAATCAGAACAAAAAGTAAAATTTTTGCTTGGTCACAAACCGTGCTGATGAATCCTAAATATAAAAACAAAGACAAGTACAGGTCTACCTAAAGTGGTAGTAAAATCCTGTTCTGCAAATTTTATAGATCCGCAACTCCTATCCTCATATTGATTAGTGGTTCCAAATTAATAAACTACTGCAGTAGGGAACAGACACAAAAGATACACTCAGCATCTTTCCAAAATAACTGTTCTGTTTGACGCAATTTAAGTTTTTTTTATACACACAAAAACGTAGATATCAGATTAATATTACAATTGTACTTTTATGGCAACAAGGGGCGTAACATAGCCAGGTTATTTCTAAATCATGACTCGAAAGAATGCAAACGTAATAAAAACATTATTAGGGCCCTGTGCACAGTGAGTGCAGTGTGCAATACATAGGCAAACCATACAAAAATAGAGTACAGTTTTATTCAGAATTTACAAAAATTTTCTTTACAAATCCCCTCTGATTTTTACCTACAGGCAAGCTTATAATGAAGCTTACCCTGTAGGTAAAATGAATATCTCCTAAACGTGCACCGTTTAAGAGATATGCGCTTGTTTGGCAGCCGGTTAAGTCACTGGCACATGCACTCTGAAGGAACGGCATGCTCACACCGTTCCTTCAGAGCTCTGTGCCACGGCCATGACTCCCACTTGCATGGCCAGGATTGACATCATCACAGCTCAGCCATTCAAGCACCCGGTGCCCGTGAACCCAGAAGGAAGACTGGGTGAAGTTGGAAGCCCTGTCAGCGGTGACAGCGCACTGCTGGAGGGCTTTGTTTCACGGTTAGTCTTTCATTTGCTGCAGGTGACTTCACTCTACACCTCCCTGGATTGCTGCAATTAGGCCTTGGTCCCTGAGAGGTCTTCCCTTGGGTTTAAGATATGCCTTCCTTCATCTAAATGCGAGTGCATTTTTCAGTTTTTAACCACTTCCAATCCGGTCTATAGCAGAATGACGACCGGGAAGTGGTTTAGTTATCCTGACTAGGCATCATGCAGGATAAGTCGTGGGGGCGCACAGCATAGCGATCGGTGGTGTGGTGTGTCAGTTTGACACACTGCATCTCCGATCGAAGTCCAATCTAGTGTCCAATAACAGCTGATTACAGTGTAAACGGGAAAAGCCATGTAGCGGCTTTTCCTCTACTCGCGCTGACAGACACGAGTAAAGGAGAGCCGATCAGCTGCTGTCCTGACAGGGGTGATGTGCACTGATTATTAGTGCAGCCGCAACCCCCTCCCCCAGGGCCATCAGGGATGCCACCCATGGCCACCAGGGACGGCAATCATTGTCCATTAGGGTTGGCACTCTGTGCCGATCAGTGCCCCCCTGGTACTGCCTCATCAGTGCCCATCAGCGAAGGAGAAAATGTATTTACAAAAGTTTAACAGAAAACTAAAAAAAAAAAAAAAAAAAAAAAAAAAAAAACAAAACACATTTTCTTCAAATTTTTTTTTTTTTAATTAGTAGCGCAAAAAATAAAAATGTATGTTTGTTTTTTTAAAACAAGACTTTACAATCCTTTTAATTACTCCTGGCATTTTCTTCTTTTAATCAAAATACTTTAAGATTTTTTCAAAATACCATAAAAATTCAAAACACACACACACACACACATTTCCCACACATACCCCCACTCAAATACACCTCCCCAACCTAGAAAAAAATTGAAAAAAAAAAAAAAAAAAAGGGAAGAAGGAGGAGAGAAGGAGCCCATATTTGCATTTACCAGTCCATGCTTCAATCCTTTCTCAAGTCCCTCCTTCACTTTATTACTCCTTTATGGACCATAATTATTCCCCTCTCCTCTATATCATTGTTGGTTTCCCTTATTAGTTTACTCAACTGATTGTTCAAACAAATTGGAGGAAAGCCACCGATGCCAAATTTTCCAAATTTTTTAGGACTCCTCCTATTTTTATATGTCAGTTCCTCTCGTCTTAGATTGAGATTAATCGCTTTAATCCATGGATCTATTGTTGGCAGGTATTTTGATATCCATTTTTGTAATATGAGTTTTCGTGCCATATACATAGTCCTCAACCACATCACATGCATTTCAGCTGGGAGGGTATTTTCCGGTATAATCCCTAGCAATGCTATTTTTGGGTCTAAATTCACCTGTGTAGAGCTTAAGGAGTTTAAAGTGTCAATTATGCACTGCCAGTAGTGATGCATCGCCACAGCATATGCATAAGTGTACCTGTATCAGTAGTGCACCTTGGGAAATTAGATGCAACTGCTTTACCCCATCAATAAAGCTTTAAAGGAGTATAATGGGCTCTATGAATAATGAATAACTGATTTAAACACTGAAGAAGATGACAGGAATACCTTAAATAAATTCTTCAAAGCTTGTTCCCATTCTTTAAGTGTTTCTAGATCTCTAAATCATCATCCGTAGCTGCCCTTTTGTAGATTAGTTCTAGCCATCGTTTGTAAAAGAAGAATATATACTTCCTACAAGTCCCTTTTTAAAGCATTTTGCAGTTACTGCAAGTATTAAAGTTGGTAAAGGATTATATAATTTAATTTAAAAAGTCCTTATTTGACTTTGCAAAGCATGCCATAGTTGTAAGTATTAAAAGGATAATTAGGCAAGTGGATATCCCTATTCATGTGCCCGGCCCCTTTCAGGATGCCGGACACATTAAATACTATTTAAAACTGAAAAACTGCGCTAAACAGAGATCAGAGCAAAATAAATACAAACATATTTTAGGAGTCCATATGAGTGATTAACAGATGTTGCTGTCCCTCAGATCACAATATGAAATGCATCTTCATCCCAAGCAAAGGTGACATCACACATAAAATCCACCGCAGAAGATAGTGATATGGATAGGACAGTCCTTCACCTATAAAACCGCAGCCTCTTACCAGCTATTTTGATCTCTGGTCAGGAGATCATAAACGCCTTTTGGCTTATAACCCAGCCAGTGTCTCAGGATGAAGCGATATACCACCAGCTCTCTTCCTCTCGTATATACCTTTATTCATTAAAAAGAAATGCACTTACACACATCCAAATGTATATGGCATCAGATACTGTTCGAGCCGGCCGGTGTTCTGCCGAGAAAGTTCCGCTCGGCGGATAAGAACCCCCCTCTAGTGCACAGGCGCTGCGCCTGCGCAGTAGGATCCGGCGGAAATAGCCGAAGATGAATAGGTGAAAATCAGCTGTACACGGCACCTGTAAATGGGCCCCTCGCGGGCCCTCTTACAGGCGCCGCCTTCGCTCGCCACGCTTCGGGCAGGGCCTCGCTTCGCTCGGCTCTTTTTTATTCCCCCTCTAGGTCCACTTGGATGGTGGGGAAGGAACCTGGACCTAGAGCGCAGGCACCGTGTACAGCTGATTGTAGATTTTGAGCTTCGGCTATCTCCGGCGGATGATAGTAGTTCGTACTGCGGGGTCCTTATCCGCCGAGGGAACTTTCTCGTCAAGACACAGGCTCTCTCAAAACGAACGCCCGTTGCTTCTGGGACTGCGTGTTGTATTCAGGTGGCGTCAGCACGCCGCTCTCCCTTGGATTTCTTTTTAATGAATAAAGATATATACGTTTTTACACTTTTCTTTCTTTTCTTTTATGTGTCTGGTGGCTGTCATTTGAGTTGCTGTCTATGGGCCAATAGAGAAGGTTTTGAGAGGAAGAGAGCTGGTGGTATATCGCTTCATCCTGAGACTGTGGCTGAGTTATAAGCCAAAAGGCGTATATGATCTCCTGACCAGAGCTCAAAATAGCTGGTAAGAGGCTACGGTTTTATAGGTGAAGGACTGTCCTATCCATATCACTATCTTCTGCGGTGGATTTTATGTGTGATGTCACCTTTGCTTGGGATGAAGATGCATTTCATATTGTGATCTGAGAGACAGCAACATCTGTTAATCACTCATATGGACTCCTAAAATATGTTTGTATTTATTTTGCTCTGATTTCAGTTTAGCGCAGTTTTTCAGTTTTAAATAGTATTTATTTAAATAGCACTGTATTTTTATATTTATTACACATTAAATACTATGGCAGGAATAGGCGGGGGTGTGCATTTTGCAGCACGTGATTAGAGCCAGAGGCTCTAATAGGCTTCAAAATAGGGGGGGCTTGGGGTGTTGTGTGGCATAAAGAATTAATTTTCGCTATTTTCACACCAACGTTCCTCCCTGTCAATCAGCAGGCAGGTCAGTAAGACCTGTCTCCCGACTGGTCAAAGCATTAGGCGATGCTATTGGATACCCAACGCTCTGGCGGAAGAGGAGACACGACAGAGGAGCCAATGAGACACAGGAGCCGCAGCTTCCCGCTGAGGACGAGAGCCAGTGAGGAGAGCCCCATCACTTCAGAAGCAGAGCCCCGCCACACGAGCGGTAAGTGCCGCTGGACCATCCGCGGGAAGGGGGGGTGTTAGTGAAGTGACAGCCGACCCTGGCTGCATTTGATGGGCACAAGTGGCTGCATTTGATGAACACAGTGAGGCTGCATTTGATGGGGGGGAGGGGGGTCAGTATTTTTCAGTTTGCGCCGCCCCAAAAATTTTGAGCACCAGCCACCACTGATAGCCAAGTTTACTATAGAAGTGATGCGCTACTATTAACTGCAACGGTGGACCCATCGGCAGGTGAGAAAATATATTTTGCTGTATGGGGTCTTCACAATCTATAATACCATTCCATCCATTTAATTGCTGAAGTTGAGATGCCAGAAAATACAGTCTGCCATTCGGGAGAGCCAAACCTCCATCTTTAGGCAACTGCAGAATTTCCAATCTAATCTGGGGGTGTTTAGATCTCCAAATAATTCTCTGAACATGGTATCTATTTACTTAAAGAATTTCTGAGGCAGCCAAACAGGACAGTTATGTAGCAAGTATAGTAGCTGTGGCATCCATATCATCTTTATCGGGTTAGCTCTACCTATTATCGTTAGAGGTAATGTACTCCAAATTTTCCCCACTTGCTTAAACCGCTTGAACAATGGGGAATAATTACTCCTGACATTTTCTTCTTCTTAATTAGAGGAGGGTAATCCTGGTCCCCTCCGCCCTTGCAAAGCAATGGCCCCTTTATAGCAAAAAAATGATGACGCCACTACAGATGCACCTCGGGAAACCCCACACATGGTCATCAGAGGTCACATGGAAATAACCTAGTTTCCATCACATAGTTACATCGTTAGTCAGGTTGAAAAAAGACACAAGTCCATCCAGTTCAACCATAAAAAAAAAAAATAAAATAAAAAAATATCGTACAATCCAATATACCCAATTCTATACCCACAGTTGACCCAGAGGAAGGCAAAAAACCCCAGCAGAGCATGCTCCAATTTGCTACAGCAGGGGAAAAAAATCCTTCCTGATCCTCCAAGAGGCAATCAGATTTTCCCTGGATCAACTTTACCTATAAATGTTAGTACCCAGTTATATTAAGTACATTTAGGAAAGTATCCAGGCCTTTCTTAAAGCAATCTACTGAGCTGACCAGAACCACCTCTGGTGGGAGTCTATTCCACATTTTCACAGCTCTTACTGTGAAGAAACCTTTCTGTATTTGGAGATGAAATCTCTTTTCCTCTAGAGGTAAAGAGTGCCCCCGTGTCCTCTGTGTTGACCGTAAAGAGAACAACACCACCAAGTTCACTATATGGACCCCTTATATATTTGAACATGTTGATCATATCCCCCTTATTCTCCTCTTCTCAAGAGTGAACAAAAATTGAGTTCCTCTAATCTTTTCTCATAGCCGAGCTCCTCCATGCCTCTTATCAGTTTGGTTGCTCTTCTCTGCACTGTCTCCAGTTCCGATATCCTTTTTGAGAACTGGTTCCCAAAACTGAACTGCATATTCCAGATGAGGTCTTACTAATGATTTGAACAGGGGCAAAATTATATATCTCTCTCTGGAGTCCATCATAATCACGCAGCACTTTGTGTAGGATGTAGTACCCATGCACAGGCAATTTCCCCATTTATAATAAAATTAAATGTTCAGGTTAGGAGGAGGACTATACAAAAATAAATGTATGCATGCATGGCTTTTTTTGCACAATATCATATTACCAAATTTTATCTTGAATTGGATATTTGCTCTTTGAATGCTTAGACATTGTAAGCAGATGGCTCATATCTGAGAAAAATTCTGGTCCTATCAAGCAAGGATCTATATATTTATTCATTTATTTTATATATTGGTCAATCTAAGAGTCTGAAAGGTAGTAAGGTGTTTATGGACAGCATAAAATGGTCAGTCATCTTTATTAAAGGACCCTTACATCTGAACAAGTATCAAAAGAGCTCAACCAGCCTCAAGACCTCCTGAATGAACACCAGTGCTAAATCTTCAGTATGCAAGCTTCTATTATTATCATACAGCGCCAACAGTTTGTGCAGCGCTTTACAACATGAGGGCAGACAGTACAGTTAGAGCCGGTTCACACAGGGGTGACTTGTCAGGCGACCTAGCCGCCTGACAAATCGCCTCCCGTTCTGTACAATGGAACCATTCTAATCGGAGCGATGCAAGTCACTCCGACTTAGAAAAAGGTTCCTGTACGACTTTGGGGACGACTTGCATAGACTTCTATACAGAAGTCGTTTTGCAAGTCGCCGCGGAAGTCGTTTGCAGGTCGCCTCGCTGATGGGACCTGCAAGTCGTGCCGCCCGTGTGTGAACCGGGTCTTACAATACAGGAGGAATCAGAGGGCCCTGCTCGTTAGAGCTTACAATCTAGAAGGGAGGGTCAAGTGAAACCAAAAAAAAAAAAAGTAAATAAATGTGTGTGTGGGGGGGGACTGAACTGATGGAGAAAATGAAAAAGCAGTGGTTAGGTGTGGGTGGGATAGGCTTCTCTGAAGAGGAGGGTTTTCAGGGTTTGTCTAAAAGCTAATAGAGTCGGAGATAAATCGGACAGGTTGGGGTAAGGAGTTCCATAGGATTGGAGTGGCTCTAGAAAAGTTCTGGAGGTGAGCAAAGGAAGAGGTGATGAGGGAGCTAGAGAGCAGAAGGTCTTGAGAGGAACAAAGAGAACGATTAGGTTGGTATTTCGAGACTAGGCTAGTGATGTAGCTGGGGCTAAATTGTGGATGGCTTTGTAAGTTAGCATTTTGAATTTAATTTGTTCGGTGAGGGGGAACCTGTGGAGGGATTGACAGAGAGGAGTAGCAGACACAGAGCGATTGGTAAGGTGGATGGGTCTGGCAACAGAATTCATGATGGATTGAAGGGGGGATAGCCTATGTAGAGGTAAGCCAATGAGAAGGGAGTTGCATTAGTCAAGGCGAGAGATGACCAGGGAGTGAGATAAGAGCTTTGTTGTGTCATTAGTTAGAAAAGGGGTGTATTATGGAGATGTTGCAGAGGTTAGGGCGGCAAGATTTGGAGAGTGATTGAAAGTGGGGCTTAAAGGACAGTTCAGAGTCCAGGACTACACCTAGGACCTTGGCATGTGGGGATGGGCTTATAGTTGTGCCATCGATTTTGACAGAGAGATCAGGGGAAGGGGCACGTAGCGGAGGAAAAATTATAAGTTGGGGTTTGGATAGATTGAGTTTGAGCATTATAGCCTACCATAAAAAGATCACATTTTGAATGAATTCAAGTTTGAAAAGCAAACAAACAATAAAAACACCTGATTATTAAGCTGTTCCTCCTATTTCAGTGGTTCTCAACCTGGGGGGGTCAAATGATGATTTGCCATGGGTCACCAAATCCTTGGCTGTTCCTGAAGCTGCACCGCTCTCCCAGCCTTTTTGCGGCCGCCCAGCTGGGCTGTCCCTGGAGCCCGCAGCTGCCCTCTCAGTCTCTTTGCAGCTGCCCATTCAGTTCACGGCATGACTGGGGGGCAGAGACTAGAAGTCACCTGACTGGTGAGGAATGTGAAGTGGGAGGGGCTGGAGGAGACCCTATCTCCTGATTTCAACATAGGTGTCAGTGCTACGAGACACCACAAAGTTGGAGACACATTGAGTAACACTACCTGGGATTATAGTTGCCATTAAAAAGGTCCCCACTACAGTTCTCAGATTAGCAGATGACCTTGATCAAAAGCACCTTAGTTAGCTGATCAGAACTCCCCGCCAACACTGCCACTTATCCCATTCCCCCCACCAAGAAGAGAAGGAATAAAAATAGAGAATACATGGAAGGGAGAGGAAAAGAGGGGGAGGAACAAAGAAAAAAGGGAGAGAAAGAATAGGAGAAAGAACAAGAAAGATGGCTAGAAAGAGGGATGGGGGGGGGACAAGAAATTAGGATAGAGAGAGAGATAAAAGGGAAAGAAAGGAGAACAAAGAAAGAGTGGTACATCCTAAAATGTACCATAAGGGTTTTAATACTGTACGAGTGTTAGGGACTCAGGGAGTGCTAAATGTCCGTGGGTTAGGGGCGCAAATTACTTGTTTTGCCTTGGGTGCTGACAACCCACGGAATTAAAATAATTTTACCGTTGGGGGTCTCCACAACTTGGGAAATTTTATCAAGGGGTCACGGCACTAGAGAGGTTGAGAACCACTGTCCTAGTTGTTTGTGCTAAAAACGCTCGCCGTCCTGAAACACATTTTAATATACATTTCATTTACATACATCTTTATACAGAACAGGTGTTCATATAAACCCTTGGGAAAAGCATTAAGAATTCATAAGGACTTGTTCACGGGGACATGCAATGCATTATGCAGCATTATCATCATAGGAAAATGTATAGACAAGAAAAAATACATTGGTCCAGATTTGGAACACTGCAGCAACAAAGTAAACCTGTCATCCTGTGAATTGTGAAACCAAAGTGGTCTAGTAGGGAGAGGCTGCAAGATCCTGGGTTCATCTGTTTTGCAGATGGTTACATCAACCCCCTTTACTCTGGAGCCTCCAGAAGTCACCTAATTAGTAAACAGAGTCCACCTGTGTGCAATTTCATCTCAGTATAAATACAGCTTTTCTGTGAAGCCCTCAGAGGTTTGATAAAAGAACCATAGTGAACAAACAGCATCACGAAGGCCAAGGAACACACCAGACAGGTCAGGGATAACATTGTGGAGAAGTTTAAAGCAGGGTTAGGTCATCAAAAAAAAAAAAAAAAAAAAAAAAATATCCCAAGCTTTGAAAATCTCACGGAGCATTGTTCAGTCCATCATCCAAAAATGGAAAGAGTATGGCACAACTGCAACCCTACCAAGATCTGGCCGTCCACCTAAACTGACAGGCTGGGCAAGGAGAGCATTAAATCAGAGAAGCAGCCAAGAGGCCCATGGTAACTCTGAAGCAGCTGTAGAGATCCACAGCTCAGGCGGGAGAATCTGTCCACAGGACAACTATTAGTGGTGCACTCCACAAATCTGGCCTTTGTAGAAGATTGGCAAGAAGACAGCAATTGTTGAAAGAAAGCCATAAGAAGTCCCGTTTGCAGTTTGTGATAAGCCATGTGGGGGAGACAGCAAATATGTGGAAGATGCTCTGATCAGATAAGACCAAAATTGAATTTTTTGGCCTAAAAGCAAAATGCTATGTGTGGCACATCTGCACATCACCCTGAACACACCATCCCCATCGTGGCAGCATGTTGCGGGGATGCTTTTCTGCGGCAGGGACAGGGAAGCTGGTCAGAGATGATGGGAAGATGGATGGAGGCAAATACATTGCACTCTTATGCCGCGTACACAAGGCTGGATGTGAACTCGTTGGCGAAATGTCCGACCGTGGGTATGCTCCATCGAACATTTGTTGTCAGACTTTCCGCCAACAAACGTTGGCTAGCAGGTTCTCAAATTTTCCGGCAACAAATTTTTGTCGGACTTTCCGATCGTGTGTACACAAGTCCGTCGCACAAAAGTCTACGCATGCTCGGAATCAAGTATGAGCCGGAAGCGCTCGGTCTTGTGAATCTAGCATTCGTAATGGAGATATCACGTACGTCATTACGTTGTAATTGTTGGCCAACATTTGTGTGACCGTGTATATGCAAGACAAGTTGGAGCCAACAGCCTTCGAATTTTGTGTGGCCACCATTATTTTCCAGCACTGCCTTAATCCTCTTGGGCATTGAGTTCACCAGAGCTTCACAGGTTGCCACTGGAGAGTCCTATTCCACTCTTCCATGAGGACATCACGGAGCTGGTGGATGTTAGAGACCTTGCATTCCTCCACCTTCCATTTGAGGATGCCCCCTCAAATGCTCAATAGGGTTTAGGTCTAGAGACATGCTTGGCCAGTCCATCACCTTTACCCTCAGATTCTTTAGCAAGGCAGTGGCTGTCTTGGAGGTGTGTTTGGGGTCGTTATGTTGGAATACTGCCCTGCGGCTCAGTCTCCAAAGGGAGGGGGATCATGCTCTGCTTTAGTATGTCACAGGACATGTTAGCATTCATGGTTCCCTCAGTGAACAGTAGTCCCCCCCCCCCCCCCGGCAGCACTCATGCAGCACCAGACCATGACACTTCCACCACTACGCTTGATTGTAGGCAAGACACACTTGTCTTTGTACTCCTCACCTGGTTGCAGCCACACACGCTTGACACCATCTGAATCAAATAAGTTTACCTTGATCTCATCAGACCACAGGACACGGTTCCAGTTTGTGGGCTATTGTGCATCATCTTTGGAAGAGATTTCCTTCTGGGACGACAGCCATGCAGACCAATTTGATGCAGTGTGCGGCGTATGGTCAAGCACTGACAGGCTGACCCCACAACTCCTTCAACCTCTGCAGCAATGCTGGCAGCACTCATACTTCTATTTCCCAAAGACAACCTCTGAATAGGACGCTGAGAACGTGCACTCAACTTCTTTGGTTGACCATGGCAGGGCCTGTTCTGAGTGGAACCTGTCCTGTTAAATTGCTGTATGGTCTAGGCCACCATGCTGCAGCTCAATTTCAGAGTCTTGGCAATCTTCTTATAGCCTAGGTCATCTTTATGTAGAGCAATAATTCTTTTTTTCAGATCCTCTGAGAGTTCTTTGCCATAAAGTGCCATTTTGAACTTCCAGTGACCAGTATAAGAGAGTGAGAGCGATAACACCAAATTTAACGTACCTGCTCCCATTCACACCTGAGACCTTGTGACACTAACGAGTCACATGATACCGGAATGGGAAAAATGGCCAATTGTGCCCAATTTTGACATTTTCACTTAGGGGTGTACTCACTTTTGTTGCCAGCGGTTTAGACATTAATGAAGGCATGACACTTGTCCAGGAGGCAGCTAAATGACTGCAACCCTCAGATAAGCTAGAGAGAAAAGACAAACGCAGTGAACTTCGAAAGAGCAGGGGGAAAGATGGGAGGTGTGGGAAGAACCTGGAAAGTGCATTGTGGGGAGAGGAGAAGTCCGACGCCGTCTCCTTTTCACCCACTGGGTCCGGATTAGTGGATCCAGAGGAGGCCACTGTGGGAGAGGGTAGCTGGAGAGGTAGTGTTGAATTCCTGGAGCCAGGTTTCGGTAATAGCAAATAGATTAAAGGCAGCTGGGAGAGGAAAAAGGTCGCTGACAGAGGCGAGTTTGTTAAAGACTGTGCGGGCATTCCAGAGGGCACACAAAAGGGGGGGGGGGGGCGACTTGTGGGATCAGGGGAATTTGGATGAGAAAGTGGGAGTTACAGCTACTGTTGGAGAAGGTAGACTGCCAATTTTGGGGGTGGGAATTGGCTGGAGGAGGGCCAGGGTTTGGTGCGATATCCCCAGACATTAGGAGTAGTATGAGGGTGGGATTCATAGGAGGGCAGATTGCTGTAGTGGAGTGGAGGTGGTGACTGCGTGGGCTTAGAATGAGCAGGAGGTCATAAGTGCAGTAATATTGAGTAAGCAGAAGTGAGGGCGATATGTACAGGTTGCAGGCTGGAGGGGGAAGGGGGTAAAGTAATGAGAGTTGAGAAGAGAGGACATTATAGCCAAAAAAATTAGTATGAGCATGTTGGAGGGTGGAGAGAGGGGAATAGAAAGAAGGCTGAGAAAAGTTAGAAGATGAAAAGGGAACTTTCTGGCTAAATTGGTGTAGAACACTAGTGCCTGTACTTGCTTTCTGTAGCAGTGCCATAGTCAAAGTGCCCATGTAAAAGTGCCCAACACTTTTCGTCGGAGTGACACTTTGCATAAGGAGTGGCCAGCCAAGCCCTCCAGTATCTCTGAAAATTAGATTATTACACAAGACCAATAAAAAAAAATGTTTAAATTTAAAAATTTAAAGAGGATTTTTAATACAGAAATGTTGGATTACTGAAAAGTATGTCCATGTACAGTATGGTATGCCTGCAATACTTTTGCATGAATTACTGCATCAATGCGGCGTGTCATGGAAGCGATCAGCCTGTGGCACTACTCAGGTGTTTTGGAAGCCCAGGTTGCTTTGATAGCGGCTTTTAGCTTGTCTGCATTGCTGGGTCTGGCATCTCATCTTCCTCTTGACAATACCCCACAGATTCTCTGAGGGGTTTAGGTCAGGCGAGTTTGCTGGCCAACCAAGCACAGTGATACCATGATCATTAACCGCTTGACAACTGGGCACTTAAACCCCCCCTCGTGACCAGACCAATTTTCATCTTTCAGTGCTCTCACACTTTGAATGACAATTACTCAGTCATGTAATACTGTACCCAAATGAATTTTGTGTCCTTTTTTCCATACAAATAGAGCTTTCTTCTGGTGGTATTTGATCACCTCTGGGTTTTTTATTTTTTGCGCTATAAATGAAAAAAGACCGAACATTTGGGAGAAAAAAAAACGCATTCTTCTTCGTTTCTGTGATAAAATTTTGCAAATTATTAATTTTTCTTCATAAATTTTGGCCACAATTTATACTGCTACATATCTTTGGTAAAAATAACCAAAATTAGTGGATATTATTTGATCTGTGTGAAAGTTAGAGTCTACAAGTTGTGGTGCAAATCATAAAAAATTGATCTCACCTGATGTACTGGTGGCCTATCTCATTTCTTGTGACCCGAACAAGTCAGGACAGTACAAATAACCCCCCCACCAAATGACCCCTTTTTTGAAAGAAGACATTCCAAGGTATTCCGTAAGATGCATGGTGAAGTTTTTGATGTTGTCATTTTTTCCCACAATTCTTTGCAAAAAATGAAGATTTTTTTTTTTCCCCCTCCCACAAAATTGTCATTGTAATAGGTTATTTCTCTCACATGGCATGTGTACACCACAAATGACGCCCCAAAATACATTCTTCTACTCCTAAGTATGGCGATACCACATGTGTGGGACTTTTTCACAGCCTAGCCAACATGCAGGGAGGCCCAACATGCAGGGAGCACCATCAAGTATTCTAGGATCATAAATTACACATCTAACTTGTTAACTACCTATTACACTTTTGAAGGCCCTGGAGCACCAGGACAATGGAAACGCCCACAAAATGACCCCATTTTGGAAAGCTAACACCCCAACGTATAATCTATGAGGCATAATGAGTCTTTTGAAGGGTTTATTTTTTTCCAGAAGTTTTTGGAAAATGTGGAAAAAAAATGAAAACACAAAGTTGTCCATTTATAAGATATTTCCAACACGTAGCATGTACATAGCAAAAATGACACCCCAAAATACATTCTGCTGAGCAAAGGGTAAAAAAAAAAAAAAAAAAGATTACCTGTGGTTTTAGTAGCACAGTTGTCCACAGGAGCATAGCACTGGTCCAGGCAGCAGGCAGGGACTTGGTCAGCAAAAGGGAATGCAATTGTCCAGGCAACAGGCAGGAACACTGTCCATAGTCAGTACAGGCAGCAGGGATGGATACTGTCCATATACAGTCCAGGGTCAGTGAAGGCAGAGATTGTCAGCAGTGCCAAAATATTGATCCTGGTAGTAGGCAGGAACATGGTCCATCCATGTGGTGTGGTCAGTTCATGCGACAGGCAGAGGCGTGATGGCATAGGTCCTACAGGCAGCAGGCAGAAGTAGGGCCTTGTTCAGGACAGAATGGGGACAGGGGTAGAGGCTTCTCCCATCCAAATCTCTTTGAAGCCTCCGAGTCTCCAGACCCTAATCTAGGAATGAGAAAACAAAATAAAGTTTTCTTCATCCAGAAAAACTATTCTGGAGCCCCTCACATATGTGAGACCCCTGTGTTATGAATCCCACTAGTCCAGTGGCAGGGTACAAGATCAGTCCAAGAGGCAGGCAAAAAGGATGGTCAAACAGTCCAGGGTCAGTTCCAGATCAGGCAGAGGTATGTACAGAATCGGTAGGCAGAAGTGTGGTCGAATAACAAGCCAGGGTCAGTTCCACATCAGGCAGAGACATGAACAGAATCGGTAGGTAGAGATATGAACAGAATCGGTAAGCGTGGTCGAATAACAAGCCAGGGTCAGTTACAGAGCAAGTAGAGGCATAAGGGGTGTGAACATAAATGGCAGAAAGTGAGGGTTATGTTTACCATACTTCACTAATAAATTTAGTGTAGTATGGTAACGGCGGAAACAGTCAACTATGCAGAGGCCTGGTTGGGAAGGACATAGGGGACAATAAAAAGTGGTGTCTCTTCTCACTCCTCTTTTGGTGCACACCCGGCATTTTCTCTGCCGTTTTTGGCCTGTTGGTCTGGGAGGGATTTTTTCGGGAAAGTGGCGTTCGGAGAGTCTACTAATCAAAAGCAGGGAGGATGAGGTAAAGAGCGGTCGCAGTTAGCTGCCTCTGTCGGCCAGTATCTCAATACCCCATGCGAGGGAGTAACAACCCCTAAAGAGGGGGGGAGGGGGGACTATTGCGGTACTAGGTGTAATCAAAAGTACAATGAAAAGGGATAGAGAAAAAAAGCAATGATATAATATAAAAATTCCATTTTAATAGAAAACATAGTTAAAATATTGTAACAGTGTCACATACAGTTGTAATTTAAAAACGGAAGCAGT